>NW_017305683.1:2863285-2866527 GCF_001594115.1 Trachymyrmex septentrionalis
TGCAGTATTGTACTCGCAATTGACGTGCGTCCCACGCATTATTATAGATACGCAAGCTTTTGTGATTCCACATTAGGTCTGAACAGTCTGATTGTTATTATGAATAAGTATTGAATTCGAAAATAGAAAATAACTTGTACAATTAGCTAGTTTATTGCGAAACGTATTTATTCGAGCGTGTAAGTTTAATAAAACTACAAAAATTTACGTTTCTGTTTAAATAGCATATTTTAGTGATTTTATTAACCATGTTCGGTGAATATAAATTAATTTGATTCAATATAAAAGAAAAACCGTATTTTGAATGTCAAAAGGAAATGTGATGGGTACAGATTGTGCATTTCATGATCTTAGTTTTCTGTTGCTCAGTTAGAAAGAAATGAACATATGTATTAGCATCTTTCTTCAACTCGATACTTTAGAGAGAAAGTGATATGATTCAAGTCATCTCATTCTTTCTAAATCGATAGTGACAACTTCGTAGGAATATGCAGTCTATTCTTATCACAGCTATGGTTAAACCGAAATAAATTTTGAAAAAATTATTATGACGAAGGAAAAAGAAGTTGCGTTAGCAACGATATATTTTACTATGCATTTACATTATTACAAGAACCATGATAGGCACTTTGTGAAAGTTTCATGACTGCGGAACAAAAGCAGTTCCTTGGGCATTGTTTCTTGTACCTCCCCTCCATCAAATTAACCTCCTGGGACTCACGCGAAAACAAGCGAAGCAATTATCCTCGAGCGTAAAAGTGGAACTCTCTGTAGGTTAAATACATATTTACGTCGAGTTGCAGATTTATTATGGCCCGTACTTTTCGACGAAATTAATCACAAGCGTTACTGTATCAAATTACTTTTATAACAACGCGCCGTACGTGTGTTGTCTCTGAGTGCCCCTGCGCACGAAAATAGATATTGTGAAAGAATAATTACAAATTTATCCCGTCGAAACCCGCTCCGATTCCAACATGATCGATTCCCGCCACCTTCCGAATATGATTGATGTGTGCTGAAACAATATATTGGGCCTTAATCATTTTGTCCTGCTGCCAGCACGTCACAAATTTTATTTTAATATGAAATATTTTAATATAAATGCATGCGCTTTTGCCTGGGGGAATAAAATGTGATTGGGGAATAGCACGGTTATGAGGTAACGTGCTCATGAGATCGTCATGCATGCATAGGTAAAATGTTTTATTATTGTCAGAAGCACATAACGGATCTTTTTAGATATTTGCGAGTGTTAAAGTAAAAAATAAATATATATCCCACTTAAAAAAATGGCTAAGCAAATGGTGAATTGCAGGATTCTTGCAATATTAAGATACACGATTTGTTCTTCATTCGAGAAATAACGAATGCATTTATTTTGTTGTAATTTTACGTCTTTTTAGGAGCACGGGTTTGAAAATTAAATTTACAACGGAAAATGTGTCAAAATGACGTAAAATATAACGTGTACAGTAATTACGCGTCTGTCACATGCAATATTGATACGGTATAATTTACTCCCGGGGTTTGGCTTAGCACAGTTTCCCGTATAGCGTTGCACGTACCAATAACGTCTTTTATAGTAGCGGTGCTGTTGCATGTTATGAAGTAGGTATAAAAAGGGACCATCGCCACTCCGCCATTTTTAGCCTGTGAACAGATACATTAATGTCATACACGCTGTGCGATTGTATTTCTTTCGATCTTTAAACGTATGACACGAAATTACATCGTGCAGTTATGTACAATAAAATCATAATATATATTATTCCACTACTGAAATTTATTCGCGAGAAAATGGCTGGTTGTTTAATATCTTCAAAAGTGATTTTATTGGAACGGTGTTAAAAACATTTTTTTAAATTCAATTTATGCGCACTTTAATAAATAATTCACACTAAACTAATTAATTTTTTTCAAAGTTTTGACTATTTTTCCAACGTATGCATTATTATTATGTACTTATACCAGATCTTAGACGATGTCGATGGAATTAAATAATTTCAACGAATAATTTCTTATTCCTTCAAATTTGATATACACTACAATGTATGTAGGATTTAAAAGGATTAAAACGGTCTCTCTTTAGGATGCCATGGTACAAAAAATTTGATATAGAAATAAATAAAAAAAAATATTTTATTAATTTAATTCGTTCTAGCAGATTATTATTATTATAAAATATATTTGAAGATTTACATGAAATAATATGATATAATTGTATCAAAGAAATCAGCGTTTCAAAAAATTAATAGTTAATAATGAAAATAAAATTACAATACAAGACAGATTAGTAGAATAGCAAGGATAGGTACCTATTATAAAATAATAATATAAAATAATTCAATTAATACTAATTTCTTCATTAACTATATTAGTTTTTTTTAATCAACTAAACGCGGAAACTATCCGAGAAAACTGTATCAAGGAACGCAGTTGTCTATTTGATACCTATCCTTGCTATTCTATGCAATGTTAATTAGGGCAGCAGGACAACGCGGTTAATAACACGTTACCGGACAAGCCATCCGGCTTAGATCGTTGTTACTCATCCTCTCGTTCTGCGGGTATAATTAAGGGAATATCGATCGCTTATAGAGAGAGAAGGGAATGAAGCTCGTGGCGATGTTACTAGGATAACTTTAAGACATCGAGGAAAATTTCGATTAATTAACCATCTTATTTTTCGAAGATGAGTTAACAATACTTTGCGTACATTACTTTACAAGTTGAAAATATGTTTTAAAACCAATATAATTAGTGCTGCATTATAATTAGTGATGCATTTCGATATGAAAATCTTGGAATATTGTCTCGAAACTTGTCATCTCTTTTAAAATAACATTTCCGCGATTATCATGTGTCATTTGTTTTTTCTCGTATCGTCTTGTCTCGGAAAAATTGGAGAAATCCATGCCAGTTACAATATACTGTCTCATTATATAAATAAATATTTTAAATAAATGAAACGAGATAGTCGTTACATATAATTTTTTTAAAATGGAATATTATTAGGTAGAAATTATTAGGTAATATCAAGATATTGGAATAGAAATCAGCGCCAGGTTAATAAAAATAAATGTTTTTCTCTCAGAACTTTATATCTACGAATTTCAAAGTAGATTATAATATTGATTATAAAATATTGACACATAATCAGTTATTGTTACTTTTACTACTTATATCTTTCATAATTTTAATATAATTATTTATAATAAAATAATATAATTTTCTTTCAT
>NW_017305683.1:2866627-2867251 GCF_001594115.1 Trachymyrmex septentrionalis
ATATAATTTTCTTTCATAATTTTTTATATTTATAATTTAAGTTTCTTTATCTGAATAATAATTTTTGTTATTATATCATTATTAATTCTTTACGTAATTATATTAGAATTTTTCCTAAAAATTACTGCATTTTCGTATGAATCAAATGACCCACATAAATACTGCTGCAGAGTATAAATTTACATCGTATTTACATTCCTTCAATAAAGTTCCTAAGTGTAAAGTTAATTAGCAACAAATTGAATTTAATTTCGTTAACTTAGAACTCCTTGAGCTCATCATCGTCGGTTCGTCAATTGTTAAATCTACGGATATGCGGTACGAGAATGAGATGAAATTTTAATGAAGCGTTATGTTTAAGTCCTCGGCCAACTGTTACACTATTAATGAAACGTCAATTATCGTACCGCGTATATGCTCCTCGCAAATTCAATGGGCGAGGAAAAATTTTGGTGCTGCGGTTCAAAGGACGAGATTAATGCCATGATTGGATTAACGCCAATTGGCGATGGTGGGCAGAATTATCGATAATAACGTGGATTAAGCGTTGAATTTCTAACTCGTGCTATTCTGGTGCGTTGTTTCCGTTGCTCCAAATCATTTTGATATATATATATATATATA
>NW_017305683.1:2867351-2871827 GCF_001594115.1 Trachymyrmex septentrionalis
CGATTACAAATAGTTTGCGATTATCTCGTTACATGAACTCGAACAATTTGCGCGTTCTCGATGTTACTTTGTGTTTGATATTACAGATCCCGACGTTCTTGCACATTTCCATCGATCCGATCAGTGCGCACGTTTTACAACTTTGCGGATTGCAAACTACTCTCGTATTGCGTTCGATTTGCACACGGCTGGCCTCACTTCGCTTGTACGCTGCGAATTTAATTTCGACGTTACGCATCTCACTTCCAGATATCAGATCTGTCGATAAAACTTGCGTTTAATCACCCAGCACTGTGCGCACTCCTTCTTTTTTGCTTTCGCATTTTTTTCCTTTTACATATATACTCGAACGATCGCAATATATAAAAAGCGATTGTCGGCAGTTATTTATTTTCGCGGCGTATGCTTTATTTTTTTCTCGAATTCTACCATATTGGAATCCTATCACACATATTCGAATTCATATTCTATCATATTCATATCATTCTATTTCATATTTGAATTTTATCATATTTCTATTATCATATATTTTATTATATCTTTTTACATGCACGGAAAGATTTTGCTGAAGTATCTAAATAGCTAGATTTAGATCTGAAAATAATGGATTATCAAAATAATTGGACTATTAAAATAATTACGTAGAGCGCTCAAGCTGATTACTAGAATGGCAACATTTTATGTAGCATTGTTCATCACGCTTGAGTTTTCTACATAATTATTTCATTGGTTCAATAAAGTTATTTCAGATTTCTGTATCTATGAAAAGAACGATTTTATTGAAGTATCTACATTGAAAAAAAAAGATATTGTATCAACAACATTATTGTAATTGAAAAAAATCTTGTTAATTCAATAATAGTATATTGATAAAGGAATACAATTTTATCAAAACAAGACCATAACGTACTTGTTTCATTAATAGTGTTTTGTGTGTGTTGTGTAAATTAATAAAATTTTTTAAAATTAAAGTAATGCTGTTGATATAATATAATTTTTTTCAGTGTAAAAATTTAGTTACAAATTTTTGAAAGTAACTTTTTCGGATTATCAAAATAATTATGTAAGATGCTTAAATTAATGATTTAAATGTCAAAATTGTTTATTATTATCATCAAATTTTAGCGTCCTACATAACTATTTTGATGACCTAACAAAATTATTTTCACATTTACGGCTTATAGCTAAATTTTTAGATATTTCAACAAAAATCATCTTTTTCTGGGTATCTAAATTTTTTGAACTTCAACAAACTCATTCTTTCTGTGTACGTCTTCCATGATAATCCTACTTTAACGTTGCTGCCTTTCTAATTACAGTTCCGGATCGAAGTTGTATAATAATTAATTAGAATATTAAAATAAATTTTTGACGAGAGGCTGTTTTGCATTGCCGCGTAAAATCAATAATGTTAATGGCCATGTTTACAGCGTAGCTGCGGACATTTTATTACTCGCTGCTCCTCAAATATTACACGTATCGTAATTCCGCCGGGTAGTTGTCGCTCAATACTAAAACCACGCCAAAACTGAGCTTTAGTACAGCCTGGTTGGTCCGTGGGATGTACATATATACGCTGACCCGAAATCAAATAATCTTGGTATGGTGGAACAAAGGCTGTAGCTGCGGTAGCCGGCAACTTTCATACGCGCTGGTTTACATTTTCGCGAGTGCCCGCTTTGATTTTCTCTATCCGTCTCTTGTAAGCGCGGTGTAGCAAAGAAATATCTCATTTCGTTTTCTGTACACGAGCGCTCATACTCCGCAGTGTTTTCTAACTGACCGACACGCGCGTGGTACCAAGAGACCTGAATAAATAAATAAATAAATCCGTCTGTACATATTGCAATCGACGTATCGCTTTTTTTTTCCCTCGTGACAGCGGGTGCGGCGTTCCGTTTCGCTCGCTATACCTATTTCTGCGGAAAGTGCGGAATATCAGCAACGATGGAATAATTGAACTGATCCGTTTACCGTATTTCTTTTCCACTCTGTTTTTAAAGCGCAATCCGATTGCATTCGGAGTATACGTGTTTATGCGACGCGGAGAACTCACCAGATTTCTGAGCACGTCGTCCGGCACGTTTCTGGTGGAATTACACAGCGCCCTGGCAGCGCTGTGCGAGAAGATCACCGGCGCCCTCGTCGTCTGCAGGGCCGCCCTCATCGTTCTTGTCGAGACATGCGAGAGATCGACCAACATGCCCAGCCTGTTCAATTCCCTGACAACTGCCTGCGGAATGATGAAATGCGTTAAAATTCATTTTTGTTTCTACAAAGTGATGCGGCTATCTTATAAAGCAGATGGATGGGAACGTTAAGCTGAATTTTGAAAGGCGCGATGGAAAACATAAGTTGCAAGATGAAAGTATTGCGAATATAAATAGATAAATAAAACAGGTAAAAATGCGACACACGCCGAGAAAAATGTGATTTGATTGATACCAACAAGAAGAGTATCAACGAAACGAATTTTGATTGTACGAATTAGAATTCTAGTTATAAAAAATTGCAAATTCAAATGAAAAATAATATAAATAAATAGATAGATAACTATCTAGATAAATAGATAGATAAGTAAAAAAGCTGCACACTGCACTAACAAGAATCAGTACAAAGAAAACAAATTCTGATCGTATGAATCCGAATTCGAATTGTCGTAATGGAATTTCTGGTTATCTCGATTAGAATGTTTTTTGCTAGATTTAATTATAAGTGCAGTCTGATTTATACCTTTCTGATTGAATCTACCAGAATTCCAATTACTGTAATAAGACTTTTTGTAGTGCAATGTTTTAGGACTTTGCCATTCTATTGGTTACTATTTCTCAGATATATCTATGGTATAATATATCTTTGGTATAATATTATATATACATTCTAGATTTAATGCTTCAAAAAGAGAATATTTGATTAACGAAAGTGAAAATCAAAGTTGGAATCAAAGTATCGTAAATATTTTTAATTTCAAAGCGATCGAAATGTCGGATGGAACGAAGTGCGTCTATTATGTGCAAAAACACGTGAGGAAGGATCGATAGAGGGAAAGGGTAAAAGAAAAATATCATGAGAAACGGAGGAAGTTTCGACTAGCGAACGTTAACCGAGAACGCAAGCAACCGTCGATTCCCTCATAGGGGAAAAAGCTTGGATATATTGGTGATTGGTCGAAGCGCAGGCTTGGGGTAGTATATTTGCGATCCTGTTCTGCCATAAATGTTAATCGCTTTTCCTTATCTTGGAAATGGAGTAAGTTTAATTTTAAAGATCGTTGTGAGTTCCAACATTATAATATACATATATTAGCGCGTTAATTTCGTTGAATTTTCCGGGTTTAGCTTGATCCATATCGTTTTTTTTTAATTAACGGATCATTTAATTAATTTTTAAAATACCGGATTGCTAAAAATAATTAACGGATAGAATTGAAAGAACTGATCACATTTCTTCGTTATTTTATCCATTTTTGTTCTTTCATTAATTTTAGAGATCATGACTTTTATTCGGATGTTCCTACGTATTTTCTACAAACGTCGCGAGTAAATTTCGATAAATACAGTCCTGTCGGCGAAAAAGGAAATGGAGGGAGTTGGGTGGAAGAACGAATCACAATGGTCTCGTTTTTCCGGCATTAAGGGTGAGAGCTCACTTTTCTCGGCGTACACGATTTCACGCGAATGATTCGAGTCTCGTGCATCGATGGTAGAAAACGACGCGCATTGTTTTTGCGGAGAGACGGTATATCTCTGATATGCGTCGTTTTAGCGAGATAGACGATTACGCGAATAGAGAATGATTTTTTATCAGAAGTATTAATAACAGAGCGAGAAATAAGCAAAAAAAAAAAAACGTGGTTCGCGTGCGAAATTTCGTAAAAACATGCAAACAAAGTCGCGAACAGGTAGAATGAACGGGTAAATAGTTACACGGAAAGAACGGTTTTGCTGAAGTATCTAAAAATTTAGCTAGATACAGATCTGAAAATAATTTTGTCGTACTATCAAAATAATTACGTAGGAATCTCAAATACGATATACAATGTTGCAAAAAGTTTTTAACATTCTAGCAGCCAGTTTAAGTTTCCAACAAAAATTATTTTCATATCTGTATCTATACAGGATATCTCAGAATAACCGCCAAATATTTTGTGCATAGATAGAGCGGACTAAACTGATCGAAAAGTCCTTTATCATTTTGCAATAATTAATAAGATATTAATTACTAAAAATTGCCGAATATTGGTTTTCAATGATTTTTTACTCAAATCAACTTTACAGAAAAACAACAAGAGACAAAAAATTGTTTATTTTCTTTTCATAGAATTCTTTCAGAATTTTTTTAATACAGTATTTTTTCATGTTGGTAAAAATAGTTGCTAATTTATATATATATATATATATGTCTATGTATATCTGCTTTTTATAAAACCGAAATTATTTTTATTTTATCCAGAATCCGAAACAAAGCGATTGAACA
>NW_017305683.1:2871927-2888963 GCF_001594115.1 Trachymyrmex septentrionalis
AATGGATAGTAACTTGGAGTAAAAAATTATTAAAAATAAATATTCGGCGATTTTTAGTTATTAATATCTTGTTAATTATTGCGAAAATTACAAAATGGTAGAGGACTTTTCGACTTAGTTTTCCGTTCTATCTACGCATAAAATATTTGGCAGTCATTCTGGGACACCCTGTATATATAACTAATGTTTTAGATACTTTAGTGAAATCGTTTTTTGCGTGTGAATTTTATTGCGTGCGATGTAGTATATTAATAAAAATTAAACAAAATTGAAATAAAAAATTAGGCTTTAACATTAAATCAATAAAATAAAACTAAGATTATTAATTAAAGCCAATACGGTTGTTAACACGTAAATTTAATTATTAACAAATTGCATACCTAAGTATTGCAAATGTTCTTTTGTTGTTTTTAGTGCAAAAAATAATTTTACGAAAGAGAAAAAAGGCATGATATACAAACGACTTGCGAACTCCAAATAAAGCCATTAAGAATTATGCTGCAAATAATTATATCGCAAAAATTTTATTATATAATAAAAAGAGATATTATTTCAGTGATTTTTAGCATGTAACTGGCGTGTATAAATTTTAATTTCTGCTTGATAATAATACTCGTGAAATTTTTTGATCAATTTAGATTTTATCGCGAAAATTTTCGAATTAATTGCGGTAATTGTTACCGCATTCGACATCGTTTTAATTCTTTGCGAAAATTAAAAGGGAGGAAACCAGTTTTGTAGTCTGTATCCCGCGGCGCGGTGAACGAAACGGCGAATTTTCGTGGTGTAATCCGATGCCTGTTGCTGAATATCGAGCGCGTGGCGGGACTAGGCGAAACTAATCGTCACATCCAAAAGCCGCAATAAAATCAAGCCCCATGCCATGTTGCAACCGTGACAAATACAACGCCGCGAGCTATCGCTATAATTTCACGATACATCACCGCGTCGCGTTAACGGTGATTCAAGATGCGTTTGTGTACGTACTCGCGCACCAGATGAAACAGAAAATATAGGTCGTTCAATAGAAATAACAGGCCGAAGGAACAAGGGAGTACAAGGGCAAAAATATTCATCGAATTGCGCATTTCGTCCACACACAGGCGCATCATACAAGCGATAGCAAATTTATTTCAAACTCTTTTTACCGGGGGCGTAATGCGGGATGGATGATGCTGTCCATCGTCGGAAATGCATGCCGGTATTTACAGCGGCATGACGTTATGGGAGGTTGAACTGTACGAGGAGACATGAGCACGCGCGGGGAATTTTCAAATAATTTTCCATTTGTCTTTCCGAACGAGCCGTGGCGTCGCGACGTTTCCATTTGAAACGACACGCGAAATTTCGTTTCGGCTGCCGAATATATAAACAGGCGGTTCCGAGAGACTTAGATTTCGAGATAATGAGTCACTCATTTACGATTCTCTTTAATTACCAACATTTCAAGTCGTCTACGCGGCTGTAAAAGTTTGTCTGTATATATGTTGAGATTCGCCAGTAAACATCAACTAAATGTGACATAACATCAATGTTATAATTTTATTTTGCATTCAACATTATAATTGTAATACAACGTTTGTGTACAACGTATGTTATACGTAACAATTATTGAGTGTGAAATCATAACATTTATGTTGTGTTACTTTTAGCGTTTACAGGGTCTCGTATAACGCGGAGAAATTTCTTTTGTTTGAACAGAAAATCAAACGCGAAAGAGGAGAGATTTTTCTTCTTTGAACAGAAAATCAAACTAACGCACGAGATGAATTATTGCTGATAAAAAAAATTTGGTATTATAGACGAAGGAAAAGAGCGATATTAAATTCACTTTGATTGAAACGTTTTAACGTCGGACATTCGAAACGAACGGTTATAAATGTAACGTACGTTACGCGTCATCAGAGTTACTTGAGTGTGAAATTATAACATTGATGTTTATCCTTAATTGATGTTTACTGAGTCTCGTAAGTAACGTAAAGTCGGAGAGATACATTTCTCTTCTTGCAACAGAAAACTAAACTAACGCATACGAGGTAGATTATTGTTTTTGATAAAAATATTTTGGTATCACAGACGGAGGGGAGGAGCAAGAAGGGAGCGATATTACTTCCAGGACTTGTAGATTATCGGAATTTCGTGGTGAAATGTTCGCCCGCTAGCAGCAATAACACTTTTGTACCGTTGGTGTTTCAATATAGCCAGCGGTGTGCTGCGACAATCGAGACACGGCTAGGCAATGCGACTTTTCGTTTGCGTAGCAAACAAAATAGAACACAGTTGATATCGCGCGTACAGGAAATTCTTTTTTCCGAATAATTTATTGTAACCATGGCTCAGCCGTATTTACCGTTTTTCGATAGTCAGTTACAATGAATATATGCTGAAATAACGTTATAACGGAATTGGCAATATTTATTAATTAAGTTTTCTTTCTTCGATTTCCTGCAGTAAAGAATAAATTGAAGGACTTATAAAAATGTGCAATTTTATAAAAATGTGAGTTGGTCAACTGTTTCCCTTTAACTTTAGAGTTTATTTTTTCTATTTTTACAAAATCTGGATTAGTCTACTGTTGCAGTCCTTTGATTATACATGATGGAAAGAACGGTTTTGCTGAAACTAAAAATTTAGCTACTTTCTAAATCTGAATCAGTGGATAGTCACTAATTAACATAACAAGTGGCATTACTTTGCACCGATAATCAGTGAAGTTCAACTAAAAAAAGGAAGAATGTTTGAGCATCATATATAACTAAAATACTGATATTTGCACGTTAATTTCAATCTTCCAATATCATATTCATTGAATTAAAAACCTAAAACAAGATTAGTTAGGTTAGAAATCTCACATTTAATTCACTGATTACCAGTGGCATATTTGGCACTGATATCAGTGATTATCCACTGATTCAGATTTAGAGAGTAGATATATATTTGAAAATAGTTTTGTTGGACCACCAAAATAATTGTTGAACTGTCAAACATAATGAGCAATGCTGTAAAAAGTTTGACATTTTATAAAATGACAAAGGCTTTATGAATAAATCAATATAGGAAGGGAGCATAAAAGCCAACGCTAGTTCTTGTTGCGAAACTAATCTTTATCGCATTCGGTTCTTATTAGAATAACAGAATTAGATGTTTCGATCTTCATTCGCGGTCATCTTCAATATTTAAAATTACAATTAAAACTACACATTAAAATTCCGGATAGCTTCTAACAATTTTAGCGTTAATTTTTCTTACAATTTTTTCTTACAACTTGATTGTGATGATTAAAATTACAACGATTACACTTGACATTTTTTAGCAACTAACTTGAGCGTTTATGTAATTATTTCAATGGTACAACAGAATTATTTTCAAATCAATATTTGGCGAAATTTTTAAATAATTTAGTAAAATTTCTTTTTCCAATGTAATGTGCAGTAAAACGTATAAACTAAATATAGATAGCAAAAATCTAGATCGTCTAGGCGGCGGCGAATTATTTCAGACTTTTAATTGTCGATTTATAGATGGAATATCTATAATTAGCACTTTATGCGGACAAGCGTCAATGACAAATGGCAGAACATTTAACGTTGCGCATAGAATTTTTCTTTGGAAGATATCTGTGTCATTTATTAATATAAAATTTAGTCATTGCAAGGGATGTGAGATAACGGTAGGTGATTCATATGATTTACGTTCTTACGCGTTTTTCTCGTCCGTTTATTTCTTCCTTATTTCTTCTCGAGTCTACTACCAGCAGTGTTTCCTTTCTTTATTTGTTCTTTTAATCAAAAACTGCCATTGTCATAGGATTATGAATTTTGACAAAAACTCAATTAATGCGAAGTTATCCGATGAGGATTCGTTTCCTTCGATTTTTTGGACGAGAATCACGCGACGCTGAACGGCAGAAATTCGCCTCGTCGAGATCGGCGAACTTATGCGTTAACGCTCGAAATCCCTCGACGAATTCTACGCGCGCGAAAGTGGGTCGGGATATAATTTTATGAATGCGGCGGAGCGACGGGAGTGATAAACGGAATGTAGGTCGGACGCGATCAGTCGCGCGTTCGTTGACGATCATTTCCCCGGTTACGTCGTGGAAAAATAATTCCAGCCATCGAGATCGTGAAGCTACTATCTAAATCCCGCTACGAAAATTGGGAACGTCCCTGATGTAATGTGCCGTCGTGACGTCTCGTTTATTTAGATATTCCAGAAGGGTAAGCCGGTGGGAAATTTTAACGTACAAGCGCGAAGTGTTATAGAAATTAGCAGGCATTATTTTATGTATTTATGCATTTCATACATTCGCTAACAGGCGATTTAAACGCTAAACTTTTTCCATTTGAATAACAATATTACAAAAAATATGAGTGCGCATTTAATATCATGGTGTTAAATTTGGTGTTGATATAAGCGCTAACAATAAGTATGGATATTTAACACTATGATTTAAAACTTATGGGATTAAATTCACACATACTACAATATATTGGTGATTATATCAACGGTAAGAATTATATTTAATATTCTCTAAATTGTTTGGAGTGGACTTTCACTATAAAGAGCGAAAATTGAGCCACTTTCTCTCTTGAAAAATAGTGGCTCAATTTTTAATCTTTAAGAGTGAGATTTCACTCTCTGGAGTGAGATTCACTCTCTAAAGGTTTTCCCATTCAGTATTTTTTGTAATATCGTCCAAACTTGGACGATAATATTAAAATGGACAAAATTTAGCATTTAAATCTGTTAGCAAATAACACTATGAGTTTTAAATCATGTTAAATCCATATGTTGATATTTATATTAACATCAATATATGATAAGAATTATATAAATATTATTAGATATCTCATAGTGTTAAATCCACACCTATATTTTTTAGAGTGAACTTGTAATAATGTACATGCAAATATAGAAACAACATGGAATGCTCTCTCTGATTCCATATTGATATTATTATTTATTGAAGAAGCATTTTATTTCCGTAAAAAAAAAAAGATGAAAATGTTTAATGCAATATTCGCGTATATCCGCAGAGTAACGAAATTATAATCTAAACTGTCGTACGGTCGTTTCGCGGAATAATACTGGGACGCATCTTGGCCGGAAGTCTACAGTATTATTTTTCTGCAGAATGTCGGACAACTCCGTCCGCGGTCATAAAACGGAAACTCTTTTGGAAGCATGTATGTACACGCGGACATTTTTTTTTTGCGAACACGATATTTCCCTGTTCACTACTGAAAAAGGTAAATCCGCAGTGGAGCGCGTACAATGTAAATGTTGACTCACTTTCCCAAATTCGCTGAGGCCCGGCGTGGAGTCCTGAGTGTTGTTCGTCTCGCCAACAGAACAGACTGCCCTGCCAAGAAAATGTCTGTTAGAACGTTAGTTTGCGAGTCTCGCTGTGAAAATCCAGCGGTCGTACTGGGTGCTCGCGCTTGCTTTCTGTCCCCTCAGACGAGTTTCAGACGAGAACGAATAATATGTTCTGAAATATCACGTTATCTTTCATACGTATTTATTAGGCGTACATTTTTATCATGATCCATTTATTATTATGTGAAATAAAATGAATTTCCAATGACAGCAAATCGTCAATCATAAAAACGTGTACATCATTAATAAAAAAATTAGTCACTTGATTTACTCTGTTTTACTAAATTTATTTATTTGATATTATACAGAATATTATTTATTTGATATCATACAGATATTTATTTTTTTGATATTATACAGAATATTAAGTGTATTAGTAATAAGTTTCTTTAATGGAGTTTGCGTTTGTCCGAAACCCGAGAAGACAATCTTCAGTTTTAATATTTTTAGTTTTTATGACAAAATTCCATATTTAATTTTGTATGTGCGTGTGATATAATTTTTTTTCATCGGAAGTGATTCTGACATTAAAAAATTGGCCGTAAAATTTGTATTAGATTTTTCTATTCTTAGTTTTGATTTAGACACACGTTGGAAACGACTCCTTTCTATTTGTATTTGAGGAGGCACATTTGAGAAGCGTTGGGTCAAGTAATTTAGGTCAAATGTACATAAACTCCACGCGCGCTTTCTGGTTGCACACTTCGTTATCATATAGCCTTTAGAATCGTTAAAGCAATTCGAAGCTCATTTGAGTTCCATGAAACTTTTCGGAAGTAACGCGTGTTTCCATTTATCCATTTATTACGGTTAATTCTTGCTATCTGTTAGATATAAATTAATTGTTGACTAAAGAAAAGTTTTGAAGTATTTATACAAAAACTGTGTTTCGAGATCGCAAATATGTTATGACTAATAACTACGAAGCTGTATAATTTTTAAGTATTATTTTTATAGTAGATTTTTCCTGAATATAAATTTGATATTTTCTCAATGAATTTTATAAGAAATTATTATTCATCGCAGTTTCATAATCTTTCACAGGTAAATATCTTAGTAATTATAACTAAGTATCTATTAAAATAAATATTATTTTCAATTAATTGCGAGATCTTGTTCAATATCTTGTTCAACTTTTTACACTTTTAACATTTAATAACTTTCATAACTAAACATTTGCATAAATTTAATTTTTGTAAAGAAGTATGCATCTTTAAATTTTCCAGAGAAGCTATTAAGATTTGAGTCGATTGAATATATTTTGCGTTGTTTCTGTCTGTTTAATAAAATTACATATATCAAATATCGAAGAAATAAAAGTAGGAAGATCAAGATACACGTAATACGAAGGCGCGAATGCTATCGAGAATCCGATAATTCTTCACGGTCAATTCTCGTTTCCAGTGGAAACGCCAGGAGATGATTCGGCATCGTCATCTAGAACTGTAGAAAATTCAATCGGGTCCAACAATCTCGCGTCCCCAAGGAGAAGAGGCAAGACATGCGACAGAGACCAAGAGAGATGAAAGAGAAAGAGAGAGAATAGAGTCGGAGGCTGACATTAAGCCTCGGGTACACGTCCAAAAGCAATTCGGATATTGTCCCAATAAAAGCACGCTTTTCCTCATGGATGCCGGAAATCTCAGGCCGCAGAGATGAAACCGCATTTTTACGACGAGTTTTCCTCAGATATTCTCTGTATGGTAGGCTTCTCTTTCATAGACGTACACTTTTCTGAATGTTCCAAGTCATCTGTTCCTTTATAATTCTCGTTACTTATTATAACTTTTATTATAAAAAAATTAGACGTTGTCCCTAGTTCTTCTTATTACGATATATTTATGACGTTACATGTTATGGGGGCACAAAATTCCTGAAAAGGATTACTTGGATTTAATTTTGATAAATAGAATTTAGTTAAATAAATAATTTAAAACAAAGCATTAATTTTAGAAAATCTAATTATAAAAATTTAACAAAATCTAAAAATAATTTAACTTGAAATAATTTAACTAAGAATCGACGTTGATGGCAACAGTACAAAGTGTCTTAATTTCAAATGTGTCATTACAATTATTATTTGTTGAAATTAAATTTCACATCTATTTTTGGAATGAAGACTTTGCTCTCGTTCTTTTCCTTAATTCCGACGGTATTCGATTTGATGCTGAGAAAAGATTACTTCCTGTGTCGTGTGTATCGTAAAACGACATTGGCGTAATTTTAGGAAGAAGGGCAAAATATGTACTATATTTGAAAGAAGATTTGCACGTCGGTGGGGCTCGACGTGACTCCCGATTCTTATTTACTACGGTAAGCGTCGCGGGCGGCGTCGAGGGAGACATAAAGCAGGCGAACATCGGAAAGAGCATCGGTGAACCAGGTCGGTGCCCATTGTCGTATAATACTTCGACCTTAAAGCGGCGTTAGAGTTAGTAACATTGGCGGTCACCGTCGTAATTTACATCTCGAAAGCTACCGAGGCATCTAGCGTCGCTCTGCTCGAGACGTAAATCCTATTTCGCGTGACAGATAACACAGAGTGAGATTATTACGGTTCGAGCATGATTCCTCGCGCTCATAAAAGATATAGTGGGCAGTAATATACGAGTACACGCGGTCGATGCACGCAGTTGACAATCTCGACAACTTCAGCATCGCAATCTAATGATCGTTCTCAAGTTTCGTGAGGAAAAAAGAAAATAACTAGAATGTTCCAAACTTTAGTTTTCAGATTATGAATATTATTATGCTAAAAAAAAAAAAAATGAAAAAAAGGGAGAAGCCTCGCGAAGTTTGAGAGGATAGAAAAGTCGAGCGAAAATTTTTCGTTGGTCGGGAATAAAATTTCCTTTCGACGAGAAAGATCTCCGTAAATGACCATGGCCTCGTGGTAATTAAACGACTGTGGAATCGCACGGGAGCCGAATGTCGCTGTTTCGTGCGCGTGTAGCTTTGTTTTATGACCCCGCGTAACTTGCAGCTCGCAAATAATACAATGTTGGATTTTCCGTGAAAACGCAACTTGTCGCGGTTCATGTGACCCGGATCGAACGGACGCATAAAAGCAGGGACTTTATTTACAACTCCACACGGCACGCAGCATCACAAGGGATGCATAAACCTTAGGTTAAAGATCGATGTTTGAGATAGAGGAAGAAAAGCGTTTCTGTTTCTGTTCTATTCCATTGTACGTCTCGCAAAAAGTGAGCTTATCATAACAAACTAATATATAGAATAAAAATAAAGACAAAATTTTCAATGATAAAATATACAATTTTATATTTTTTAATTTTAATAATATTGAATGAATTTTTTAGATAATTTATATTTATATAATATATTATCGCAAAAAAACGTGGAATTATTTAGGTTAAAAAATTGTGACAAATAAGCAATAAGTTCGTAGTAGTGATATATGTAAAGAAACATAAATAAGAATGGGAGCGTACTGTTTTAAATTTTTATCATAATACTAAGCTAGATATACCAAATGTATTCTTCGGCATGAATAAATGATGCAGTAAATTTCTCTCGAAAACGGACAATGTCAGACAAAGTCAGCAAAATTGGAAAATGGAGTTAGAATAATTTAAAGAATCGTCTCTTACAGTAATTGATTAAGGAGATTAAATTGTAAAAGTTAACTTCTGTATTCTTTCTGATAAGAGGTGCTATTCTACTCTCTTTCTCTCTACAAGTAGAACTCCTCCTTTGCTGTAAAGTTTCTTTTTCAGGCGCGCCGAAAAATAAGCAGTGGCTTTGGGGTACTTTCGAAATTACCAAAAAGAACTTCTGAGCGTCCAGATTTCAGGCTATTTCGGCTCTCGGTTAAGCCGATCAACCGTGGAATTGGTTTGCCTCTAAGAGTGGATCGTGATACGAAGTACAACGAGTCTCGAGTAAAAAAAGAATCGGATGTTCGATGAAGGAGCGGCTTGTACACGGAGAAACTTCTTGAGGGTAAGAGAAGGCGTGACAAGAACGATGGCGAAAAAACGAAACATCCCTCAGAATCTTGATCTTGAATGAGAGAGTGCAATCTTCAAACTTCAACGAATCGTGTGCATTGATGCGAGGAACGTAACATCGAAAATTAAAGTGAATTTTATGGCGAATTAATATTTTAGTAGGGAATAATTAATCTTTTATAAAACACTGTTTAATTAATTAAATCGATTAAATCGACAGAATGGTTAATTCTGTCTATAATTTAAAAGGAAATTGATTCACAGAATAATGTAACATGTATAAGATTGTTACTTTTATTTTAAATTAATTAATGTCAACCTTATAAAGTGCCGTAATCTATTATTAACTGTAATTTATATATAACATGAGAAACTACCAGAATATATTAGCTTTTATTATTACTTTTTTATTTCTACTCGTGATTAAATTCAATTACAATGCTCTTTCTTGTATCGTTAATTTTTTGCCGCATAATCGGTTTATTATGAGCCTGTTATTCTTCTTATTGAGCTCTAAATCGCGATAAATTAATTATTCTCAAGACAGGTTCTTATGCGCTCCCTCGTAATTTATACTCACCAGGAGGTGTCACACGCATGTGTCAGAGTAAGATATCGCGCTCCCAGACCGTAAAACGTCCTGAGGACACCCAAGGAATTCCCCAAGGAATGGCCACCTTCTACTCCGATTAGACTTGCGATCTTGCCTTCTCTGTGCGCCTCGATGAGACCTACACATACGTAGGAATATATTATGATTTAATAAAAAAAACTCTCGATGTGTGTGTATCACATTCTCTTTAAAATTCTTCTTAAAATTATAGTTTCTCTTTAAATCTCTTCTTAAAATTATAGTTTCATTACGTTTTAGCAATTTAACGTTGTAAACATAAAATTGAAAACTGTAGTAGAGTACTATCCACGATGAACTTGCCAAACTCAGAATATTTAAACCTTGGGAAACACCCAAGTAGGTACACGGAGTTATTTGAGGCTCATCTTACCGCGGAACTTTGAATCATCTTCGGTGAACTTTGCTCTCGGCCGAATTACAGCTTCTTCCGTGAATCAACGAAGTTTCATCCGTTTTTTCGTCGTGCCCACCCCGTCGGCGCGAGTCTTATAATTTTTCTCTTTTTGTTCCCCGAGCGAGATTAAAGTGACACTTTATGAGATTAAGCGGGGCCTCGGGATCGTGGAATTATGGTGTTCATAGATTATTTACGACCTTCGTCGGGTCAGACCAGATCGGACGGAATCTCGGAAAGTCGGTCGCGCTTTAGGCGGGTCACGGGAATGAATGAAAAGATCGGTAAAAATCGGCTTTCAGATCCGCTTTCGGAAGTGCTTTCAGGAGTGCTGTCGATCGTCTCATTGAAACTTTCAGACCACCGAGACGGCGTGGTGGGATATTAAAGCCTTCTGATTTATCGTACTTTATATCGAATATGTCAATTTGCACGAGTTATTTATTTAACTGCATATCATGGATTTTAAATCCGCTTTGTTGCAATAGTAAAAATATACGTATATAAAATTTTATATCTACAGGATGTCCGGTAAAGACGTAAAAATGCTTAAGGGTAGATTTTTAAGGTCATTTTAATACTAAAATTTATTTTAATATTAAAATGTCGAGGATATAATGGTTTTCGAATTATAAGCATTTAAAGTTAGCGAATCGTATTGTCAAAAATTTGCGTATTCAGATGCGATACAACGCAAAATATTATAAAAGTGGAAACTCATTTTCATCTCTTTTTAATATCGATGTAAAGATTACGTATGCAAAGATAATATTATTGATATTTCTAATGATCAATATTTATTATAAAAAATTATTATAGCCTTGATATTTTGATATTAGGATTTTCATCTCAAAATGATCTCTGCAGGAATCTCCTCTTAGGAATTTACGATCTTTACGAGATACTCTCTCTAACCTCAGGATTAATGATGTGGATTCGTCAGATTCATAAACTTTTATCATCCTGTTGCTTTCCATTCTTTCATCAATAAAAGTTCTCACATCGCATTTTTTATTGCTATACCCATACTATTTACGATATTTTGTTTATTTCTTTGCGCAAGTTATTGATTGTTATTAGTGCTGGTCAATGTAATTAAAATTTAATTGAATTTGTGGATCGTGATGGCTATAAATTTTTATATAAAATAAATCCGAGGATATGGGATTATAATTAAAAAACATTGAATAATTACAAAGAAAAACTGCAATAATAAATTGATATTAACCTAAAGTTTTTACGCGCTCGCTTGGTTCATCCTTTTATCATGCCATACTACGATAAGCTAAAGCGTTTTATAGCATTTAATAGGATTTAATACCTTTTATCTTGATACAAGAAAGCCGCATATTCTCTTCAGAGAAACGCGCCACTGATCTCGAAAATTAAAAAGCTGTAATCTTCTCTTGTAACTGTTCTCTACCTTTGCTGCTTTGAACGAAACTCGCTCGGAAGCAGCTTGCCTTTTCCCAAAAAATAAAACGAAATGAATATGTCCTCTACTTTAATAATGTCCCCGTTTTGATATTAATTGATACTATATTTTATAGTAAGCTTATTATTATACAATATATTAACATCTAAAATTCATCCGATATTTTCAAGGAATATAATGTAATATTATATTTAAGAACGATTTCACAAGTTGTATTATACGAAAATGATGTTAAAACATAATTTACTATTAAAGAAATAAATTTAGGACTAAATTAAGACAATTACTGTAAATAATCAATTTATTTTATACAATTAATTATTGTAAATAATTAATTACATAAAATAAATTAATTATTATAACAATTATTGTAAATAATTAATTTATGTTGTTATCAAGATTTTGTTTTTCTATTGATTGTATAAACTTTATACGTATAATACTTGTTTCGCTGTTATATATACATATTTTTTCCCTATATGAGCTAAAAGAAATCAGAGTACACTATTAAATATATTCTACTAGTTAATTTTTTTTAACCCTAATCGTATTCGCAAGTTCATGGATGTAGATATTTTTTTCAACTATTATGAAAAATTGTTTAAATGTTTTTCACAACCTTACACAATTTTAAATTATCTAACCTTATTCTTCGAATTTTGATCCTCAAAATGAAAAAAATCATTTACATAACTTTAAACAACGATACGATTAATTTAAAATGCACTGGACTCGCGAATACTTACAGTTACAGAAATTTCGAAGAGTGAATACTGATTAGAGTTAATTAATAGTGTTTTCTTGGTTCGTCAAATTGAACGCGATATATTTTGAAATGAGTTTTTTGTCTGTTTCAGACACTGTTGTGGGACAGGTTTGCGTGCACGAGCCGCTGGCTTTTCCACCTTTTACCTTCTTTATGCCACGACCTCGTTTCCACTTCCCACTTGGCGAAGTTTCTCGAGCTTATGAAAATGGCTGACAGCTTTCCGGACCGAGTTACTCGCGGTAAGTTCCATTGCGAGACTTTCGTTGCGAAGCAGTGCCAGTCCCATTTCTTCACTTGCTCTTCATAAACCTTTTCATATTTCAACGGCGTGCGTAACTTGATTTCGCATATGTGTCTAATCAATTGTCCGTTTGCATAAGCGTATTCGTTGGGAAAGAATCAAAGTTTTCTTTGTCGGAAGATCAACTGTAACTTATCAACTGTAAAGATTATTTAGTTTTTAACGTGAGATATTTTGACAAAAGTTTAAATTAAAATTATATGAAGATAAGATTTCTTTGTGATAAAAAGTCAACTACCGTCCAAATTAAATTGTACGCCTTTTATTATACAATGTATTATATTTGCATCGCTCGAACTATTCGCTAATTACCATTCATTAATTTTTAATTGTTTTTTAGTTATTTATACAGCAATATTTGCAAAAGCTTACGTAAAATATTATGTTCTTATCTCTTTCTCGCGTAACCTCGATTCGATTTCAACGAGCTTATGAAAATGGCAGTCGGGTTTCCGAAGTGAGTTACTTGTTGCAAAAACTTTCACAAGCTTTCGTATATCCTTCCCACTATCCTCTCCTGTTTGGTATTTTCTTTTCTTTCAGGCAGTTCGTTCTTTATTTTAACATCGGTGTTGCCTCGGCATATTTTCTCTTTTTTCTCTATAGGTACATTGTAAAAGTAGCTATTGCATATCGATGAAATTTATTCTCCATTAGTCGATTTCACTAACGTTCTATAAATTCTCGTTAACAGACGATAAATTGACCCATCAATTTTTAACTTAAATGAGTTTTTGTTAAAAATAGTGGTGGCTCAACAATCATCAGCACTAATGGACGTTTGCTAAATAAAAAAAATTTGCATTCAACATTCGTAATCTTTTTAACTTTTTTTTAACTTTTACTGTATTGAGATAAACTTTTGATATATCTAATGGTTTGTAACAATGTTTTTAAAAATACTATATGATGTTTAAACTTTACGCTATCTTCTTCTATTTTATATAAAATATTTTTAATGTGCGTGCAATGCAAATGTGATGATAATTAATTATTACATACATTAAGTAATTAAATATCCATAACATTAAAATGATAACAAATTAGTTGGTATTTAAACAGAATACAAGTCATCATGACATTAAAGTGGCACTAAAGTGATTATTAAAAGTCATTTTTCGATCAATCATAATTTATTTTATCGTTACTTTGACGATATCGTGACTTGTTGTTCTGCTTGGGAATTAGCTCAGATCAGTTCGAAGCACGAATTAAGTGGTAAAGGTCCGTCATAGATCCAACAGGTATTATTTCTTCTAATCTTAATATTCTTATATAAATTAATAATATAGCTCACTTAGAATAAATCAATATAAATAATTAGAAGGGCTACGAGCCAGTTAAAAATAAATTAAGAACATTCAATATTCAGAACTAAATATAAAGAAATACAAAAACAAACGTTTCGACGCCGATCGGGTCTCAATGTTAAAACAAATTAAAAATTATAATGTTACATAAGTTGTCGGATTCTCAGATCAAAAATACAATATTATATAAGTTAATTAGTAGATTTAAAAATGTTGTACATATCGGATACTCCTGTGTTTTCACTCTTTCTTAAAAAAATGTGTGGTTTATTGAAATTTTTAATTGTAGAACATTGAATCCGATCAATGTGATTGATACACTGGTAATCTCATTTTTCTTTTTTACTTTTATTTAGTCAAAATTTTGTGAGTCAAGCGTTAAAAAGAAAAATGTAGTGGATATTACAATCCATATATAAGTCATAATGCGGTACCAAAGCAGAGAAACAAGTAACTTCCAATCTCCAAGGGCTCGTAATTCTTCTAATTATTTATATTGACTTAATATTCTTATTAAGTCAAATATTGTCTCTGATATTTCGTGAATTAGTAAGGACCCTCCGTGGATTCTGGCATGGGCGATAGCATAATACTTTTGTCTACTGCTGATAAATCTTCTACAATACCTAAGTTACGCCATCGAATCGAATCCAATAACGACTTTCCTCTTCAACTTCGGAGAAGTCGAGCAATTAATAGCGGTCCTTTATCCTCTTGAATCGTCCCGATAAGAAAGTTTCTCTGAGACCACCGCTTTCATATCTATTGGTACTACCGGTTAGCGTGTTACATTTAATAACATAATATGGCGGTCACGAGAATTCTTTCAGTTACAAAAGGTTCAGTTCAAATAAACTGAATTGCTCCTGATGACACAACGGAGATTCTTTCATTCGATAATACTTTAGAGATTCATATTCATTGTACGCGCTTTGCTATTGTTGACATTTCTTATACTCAACTCAATGATCTTCACTTTTCACTTGCGTTACTTAACACATTTTGTTCGTATATTATTAGATAATATTTGCTCATAACTCATTTTCATTTATTAATTGGTTAATTATACGTAATTGTAGTTACCAAATGCTTACAAAGATGCAAAAAGGATATAATTTTACGTCTTTAAATTGATAATAAAAACTAAATAGCGCAAATATTAGATTGTCTAAAATCGAATTGCAATTTTTTGTATTAAAGAAAAAGGAAGAAATAGCTGATATCTATGAAGGAAAATTATTGTTACGCATATTATTCACATAATATGATAAAAAATTGTACATAGAAAGAATAATATATCACCAGTATTAATTAACAGCAGTTTAACTACTAAAAAATAATCTTATTAATTTAATAACAGTATGAAATATATTGTTATTAAACAATAGTTATTAAATGTTAATTTAATAACAGTATTAAATATTGTTATTAAATTTTGTTTTTTTTTCGTTGAGAATATACACCAATGTGTGTACACACTTACCTTTGACGGAGGTAACCAGGGTTAAATGTTGAGCATTCATTTCGGCGAGTCGACGAATTACGTCAATCTGTTCCAATGAGAGTTGAACTGCATTTAACTGAGCGGCACCGCAAGGAACGTAGGCTGACCAAAACTGAAAAAAAGAAATATATCATATTATTAGATATGTAGAAATGGCCAGTGATTGCGTTTAGAAATCATCTAACATTGATTTCTATATATGAAATACAATTTAACAAATGTTTTAAATTAAACAAAACTTTTCAAATTGAAAAACTAACTTCTCCTTACATTTTATCTCATTTTCGCCGTACACAAAATCGATTGATTGAAAATATCTTTCGGAAGAGAAAATAAGCGAAAGAAAGGGTTGGAAAGAACAAAGAAAGCTAATAATAGCTTTGATGTATTTTTTAATTAGAAATTTTATTCAATTCATAAATACATTTCTAGAAGCTACAATAAAGTATCACGGTGGATCTTAAATGAAGCATTATTAATAGTACGTCGTATATTTTTTTGCGTGTTTTGATATATCGCGTGACTCCGTATTACACAGTGTTATAATACAGTCACGCTCAATTACTCACAATGCTTTAGAATTATCGGCGCGCTAAATGTTTCATTAACTCTTTACGCTAAAGGGTTTGGATTTTATTTCCACGCGGAAATACAGTTATTTTATCGCGAAAGAAAGTTATTTGAGGCTTTTTACCGATAAGAGGAGAATTACGTTACTTTTCTGATTACGTTATTTTGTAAATTATCGGTACTTTTATTTATATCATTTACTTAATTACTTTGCATCATTAAAAACATGGTATTTTGATCAAAGAAGTAAAAAAATCTTGACGTCTTTGAGATTAATTTAATTAAGAGAGAATTTGATTGCTATAATTGTACGCGTGTATAATTATAGGTTTTTATATTTATTTATTATGGTAATAATAGTAATAATAGTGAAAGCAAGTAGGACTATATATCAGTCCTTAAACATCATCTAGATTTCAAAAGTTCTTCTGTGATTCCTGTGTCAGATTGTCAGTCCCTAGTCAGTCCCTAACGAGCTTTATGAGACTGCTTAACCTCTCCCTCTTTCGGATTCCAGGCTTAATGTAGCTCCAGGATCTATCTTCCTTCAGGTTCTTAGGCCTAATATAGATTCGAAAATAGATATGTCTATTTTCGCTATGATATAGATATACATAGATATAGATTTGTATCTTTCTTCACATCCTTGTATTTAATACAGTCTTAAGATCTGTATTTTTTTAACCGTGATTCTTCGATCAATCTCTTACAAAATGAGATATATGTAGAGTGACGGGGGGTCAGGATTGAACTTAGGACTCACTGA
>NW_017305683.1:2889063-2895731 GCF_001594115.1 Trachymyrmex septentrionalis
ATTAATTGAAGAAAAAGCACTGCGGTGCTAAAGTCAAGATAAGTATTAATTTGAATATGTAGGAAATTTTCAATTTGTCGCGTTGTCAAAATCAAGTCGGCTTTGAAATCTTTGCTTGCACCAGACGAACTGATCTAATTCAAACGTGCTTATCTAATTTACGCGTAAATGCTCAGCGTCGAGTTAAATGTTCGCGGCGAATGTTAAACTCCTCGAATCGGTCGAGCATTTGATGTGTGTTGTTGAGTAATCGAACATCAATATCGGGGAAGAGATACGTAGCACGCAGTGCAGCTAGTTGCAAGAGAGTACAGGCATTCGGCCCGAATTTCACTGCGCTCGCTCGTAGAGGCTTTGAGAGAGCTAGCGTTACCAATTACTCGGTGGTCTAATTAGCAGTGAGTTACCGCGCACTGGCGTAAATATTGAATTTCAGTTCTGGTCCTAAGTTCTAGTGTAACGCTATTGGCATCCCCGATTCTCGCCACTGTCGGTCCTCTTCCGACGTTAATATTATTATACTAATCACATGACGATATGGGCAGGATGGCGTACGTTCGGGACAGCGACAGATAAAAGAAAGACGGAGATGCGGAGGCTGGGAAGATAACGGGAGAGACGAATGGTCACGGAAGTCTCGCGCAGCTCAAACGAATTCTCTTCCGACAAGGGAAAACGGAGCCCATCGTGTGTAGCATTTCTCGAACGGCCTTTGGACGCTTGCATCCGTTGCCGATAGTATATAAACGCTTTTCACATATGTACCCTTCCACTTGACGTTACGGGTAGAGAGATGCATTTATATTTTGACTCTCGCTGTTATTCCAACTGCGATCATGTTTTGAAGATACTATATTCTCACGAGAGTTACATTCCCTCGCAGAAATATTTAATACTGGAAGGTAACGGTTAATTATTTTGAATATTAAAAGCACACTGTTGTTTAATGTTTCTTTTAATTTGAAAATGAGTCATATTAACCTTTAACCTTTGGAGGACAGGGATCCATTTCTAATATCTTATATTGCTAATATCTTTTTCTTCAGTAAGATTAATTGTTATAATTTATTATTTCATTGCATTTAATTTTTGCCTTAAAATATAACTGCTTCAACGCCATTATAATGGCTTTCCTGTAAAGATTAAATAGATATAGGTACTTTAAAGTTTAAAATATGCTAGTTGAGGGACGAGAATACTTAGAATACCTAAATCTTTTTTTAATTTTTTTTTAGTTGTATAAATATATTATAATATTATATTATGGATAAATTTACATTTAGTTATATCCTTATGAGATAGAGGAATGTAAAAATAATTTTAAGACTTCTGAGTATCTGGGCTTTTCATTTTTCTATTTTGTAGAACAAGATTTTAAAGAAAACCTAGAGTGCACTTACTTACTTAAAGGGATGCTGGAGCGACGGCCAAACTTATCGATATCTATAAAAAAGATTCTTAATTCTAAATAAAACATTATGTGCATTAAAAAAACATTACGTACATTAAATAAAATATTAAGTAAAACGTTACGTATATTTTTGCTCTGGCTACATTCTATATGTATGTCACACGAATGCTAAGTTATGTACACTTAGATTGTATTTTTCTACTCATTTCTTTTGTAAGCTTCAAAATTATAATTTGAAGATGTCGTTATATTGTTATAAATTATTCAAATGCTATACTTTTTGTTTGAATATACATTTGAATTTATTTACATATGTAAAGAAATAACCTACGTGATAAAATTTACAATTTTTTTTATTGATTTGTATTTTCCAGCTATTTTGCGTTTTTCTTTTATTTTAGGGAAGGATTTTTTAATTTTGCATAAAAAAAAACGAAAATAAAAAATAGAAAAATACAAAATGCGCGTTTTGTCGATAACTTCAGCATCTTCTTAAAGTTCGAATTCGATTTCTAAAGGGTTCTTTTTCTTCTTCTTACAATTAACTGCTAGATCGTGACGATCGTCAACAAACTCTCAACGCCGGTGGGGATTCACGGACCTAAACTCGTATGATTTATCACTCTCGGTGAGTATTATACGGGCTATGCGAATTCAAATAATTTATAGTATTTTGCGCGTAATTTACACGGAGTGCGGATGCGCGTGACACGCGTGTAGACATCTTTCCGGTACATCGCGCGACAGATGCGCGCGATAGAGGGTTATTCGTCACGGCAAAATAGACGCGGGGACGCTAATAATCTGACGCCGCTAGCTAACTGATGGAGTTTAGCGTTGCGAAATACAGCGAGCGTAGAGCGGATCTGACGTTTCCCTATCTTCCGGACGATCCCCACCACGGTAGTCCGTTTCGACGATCGCATGGTGAATCGCAGTTAATAATGATATTGCGAGGGGGTACATGCGGCAGATAAAGCCGTCCGACCGGAAAGCTACGTGCCTTCTTGCAGAAGGAAAGCAGATAACACTGACGAGACTGCGCGGGGTTCAAAACACGCGACGGCTGCCAACGGAATATCCGCTCGATAGCGGTGCAACGTTTCGAGAAATCCGGGACGGAAACGTATTTATCGAAGAAAACGTATCTTGAGAGCGTCAGCGTGAACTCTGGATGAAGGATAAACAACGGCGCGGATTAAATAGAAGATGTTGTCGCTGTCACTTCGCGGAACAGTGTCGAATCTTACAGATGTAATTGTGTTAATAAACATATCGAAGATATTGTGAATTTATAGGTGCAACTAAGAAAAATAACACATAAACGGTGCATCTCTATTAGACATTTGTGACGTTATATTCTACTGTCGGACTTGTAACATAAAGAGTCTGCC
The DNA here is from genome assembly GCF_001594115.1 of Trachymyrmex septentrionalis. NCBI lineage: Eukaryota > Metazoa > Arthropoda > Insecta > Hymenoptera > Formicidae > Trachymyrmex > Trachymyrmex septentrionalis. The sequence continues at coordinate 2,891,869 of NW_017305683.1, forward strand.
AAGTGCCACATCATTTACGAAAACATCTTTATTCTAAATAGATGAAATATTCAGAGAGAAATGTATATTTTCTGCTTTAGAGTTTCGTCTTTAGCGTTTAATGTCTTCTGTCTTAATTCTTCATCCAGAGCTGCTATTTCACATGCTGCTAGTTAAAGCTATTAAAAGTCGCGAAATGCACGCTGCTTAACTTACGTACTAGAGAAAATGTATCTTAAAAGCGTCAACGTGAACTCTGGATGAAGGATAAACAATAGTGCGGATTAAATAGAAGATGCTTCGCTGGCACTTGGCGGGACAGTGTCAAATTTTACGGTATAATTGTGCTAATAAACACCACAGAGATATGTGAATTTAGATGTAACTGGGAAGAACATATCGATGCGTATCTAAGTATTTGTGGCGTTATATTCTACTGTCGATTTATAACATAGCTGAGTGCTACACTATTTATGAAAACAATATCTTTATTCTAAATAAATGAAATATTTAAAAAAATGCATATTTTTCGCGTTAGATTTTCATAAATCCTGTTCATTGATCCTTCATCTAGAGTTACTATTTCACACGCTAGTTAAATCTGTTAAAAGCCGCTAAATGCACATTGCTTGTCGCGTGCATTATAACAGGAAACGTATCTTGAGAACGTGAGCTCTGGATGTAGGATAAACAACGGTGCAGACGAAATAGAAGATGTTTCACTGTCGCTTCGCAAAACAACGTCAAATTTTACGTAATTGTGCTAATAAACACCAAAGATGCTCGAATTTATAGTAATTAGGAAGAACATAACGGTGCATGTCCATCTTTAAATTGGCAACGTCTATACTGTCGACTTGTAAAATAAAGAGCTAACATTGCCACGCCATTTAAGAAATATTTTCATAAATGGCTTTGATCTAAATGAAGTATTCAGAAAAATACATATTTTCTGCTTTAGATTTTCGTCTTTAACACTTAAAGTCTTGTTCATCTTTCATTTCATCTTTGGAATTGCTGTTTCATACGCTGCTAGTTAAATCTGCTAAAACTCGTCAAATGCTGTGCTAGAGAAAATCATAATACATATTCTCTTTGCGAAGGTGATGTCGCGCAGTGAAAGAGCTCTCGAAAACAAAGACGCTTTCGATGCGTTTCGCGTGCAAGTGTACTCACACATAACCCGTGAGAGGTTCTCTCGTTTCGTATTCCTTCGAAATAGCCTTTTCCCGACGACGAAAATCATTTTCTTGGCGCCCGAAACGGCCTGTTCCAGTAGACATGTTTCCGTGTTTTATGTCGGAAGAAAATTCGTAGAAAGAGAGAGAAAGAGGAGGGGGGAGGGGAGAGAGAGAGAGAGAGAGAGAGAGAGAGAGAAGAATAAGGGTGTAATTTGAAGTATAAACAACGATAAGATGGGGGTTGCTAGTTCGGCGCAGTCGACTTTGTAGATGAAGCTTTCGCCTCGCTGATTGTCTTTTATCGTTGTTCCTTTGTTGCAAACTTCAGCAATCTTTTCGCGGTCACGATACTTTCTCCGCGTTTTCGACGGAAGTTAAGCGGCAGAAGAGGAAGAGGGCTGTGCAGGCAGGAGTTCAACTTCCGTCTCTGTGCGCGCTTCAACGAACTGAGAAGAAATGGAATTTTCGTCGCCCACCCGTTGTCGGGAATTTGTTAAACGGGATTGCCATTGTTAACGATACCTACCTATCTATTTGCGTACTGTAGTGTCCGCACCAACCCGAAGTTAAGACTGGTATGACTCGACTCGAAGGAACTCGGTTTACTGCCACGACGAAAATATGCCTCAATATAGTCACCCACGCGAATACACGACGTTTCGTTATGTCGTTTTTACTGTTACACTTTTTGCCCCAGCAGCAGAAAGATAAGTAAAGCTGGTGCAAGAGTTTTTTTTTTTTGGATATAATGGTCTTTTACCTGTATTTTCGTAGAGCTAAACAGAGTGAATTTTCTTTGGTGCTATCTCGCAAACGTTTGCTCTAAAAACTAAAACACTCCTCATTTTGTTGTCGTTTTCAGGTGGAAATACGGGGTATTAATAATGCTTCGCATATTATATATTCATGTGGAATTCATTTATAATGTATCATGCGGTTGAACTCAAATTAAAATTCTATTTGAAAATACGAGTAAAATTACATTTCCACCATTCCATTACAAACTGATTGTGAACAAATATATTGCGAAGGTAATAATAATGTCGTTATGATCAATATGCTATTTATTACGTTGTTTCGTTTTCCTATTATTTTATTTCCATATTATTTCATCACTGTGTAACCGTAGAATGTTAAACAATGTTTATCAGTAATTCCAGTATATTCAGATATTCCAATAGTTTCATGTGTAGGACACAGTTTACACATTTTTATTTATCGATATACTTTATATTATTGTAAATAAAATTAATATTAACGATATTTACTAGCGATGAGATTATGCTTTCACATTTATGTACAATCTTTTGATATTGATAAAATCATATTGACAATAGATTAGGTATTCTTGAACCAGAATACAATTGATTAATTTCCATTAATTAATTGATGTGAGAGAACATTTATTGGCGGATTAGTGAATTATGTTGAATTCAAAATACCTCATCATGAATCGAAATTGATCGGCTAACCATTAATAACATTATCAACACTGTACATTATTAACACTGTAAGCCATGTTACGTGTATATTTAATCGTGACAATTATAATTGATCTATAACACTAAACGATTATTTATATTAATCAGAAATCACGTCAATGTCTATTTAATTAATCTTATATTTAACATAACGTCTTATTGTGTAGAAAACATGTTTTTGTCTTTCGCTCTTTCTTTCTCTAAATGTTTGTCTTCTTTATTATAGCTCATCTATTTTCTTAAAAAAGAAAAGAACAGATCTGCGCATTATTTTTAAAACAAATATTCAAAAGAAAATGAAGTATTAAAATGAAGTTTGAATATTTTCTCGTATAAATACGAGATTCCTATCATATCTTTTTATGTTTGTTGTTACAAACTCATTTTGATTCCGCGATGTTAGTTTCGTACAGTTGGAAACAAAAATTGCTGATTTGTTAACTAGTACACAGCAACCTCTGTCTTTTGTAAGTGTGGATCCATCGTGTCTCATCAAAACGCAGTTAGTGAAATTTTTGTCGCTTGCGGAAACTTTTTCCACCAACTACCTTGCAATTCCTGGACGCTTTTCTGCGCCGCTCCCAGTTTACGGCGTTTTTTCGTGACGTTTTCTTCTTGCACACACACACACGCACACACACACACACACACACACACACACACACACACAACACACACACACACACACACACACACACGCACACACAGCTTCCCACAGAAAACGTGCGAGAACCATTTCACCACCAAACTCCGTTCGCTATTCTGCAGGCGTGCTTTTATCTATGCATAAGTACCCCCCTAGAGCCTTGAACTTTGCCGTTGCGGATTTCCGCCGCGCGTTAATGCACCTTCGATTCGTTCCCGGCTTGTTTCGTTGTAAGCCCGAAATGGGAGCGAACACCCGTGGCGTGATAAATTGGTTTTGCAAAGTAAAAAGGTTTTGCGCTGTCTTCTCGAGAAAATTTGATGTACGGTTCTTCGAGGATAACGCAATATTGTAGAGATTATCACGATAAAGAATGTTATGAACCAGAAATCTCGTGCAAAAGTATGTATTATAACGACGGTGAAGTAGAATGAGTAAGATATTTTATTATGTTTTTTTTTTATGCGTTAGAGCGAATATGGAAATCTAGTTAACTTGATTGTAAAATGTTACGTATTACAAAAATTTATTACATTTGTAATTGTATGGCGACGCGTTGAACTCACCAAATGCAAA
>NW_017305683.1:2895831-2897701 GCF_001594115.1 Trachymyrmex septentrionalis
ATCAACTTGATTGTAAAATGTTACGAATATTACGTATTACGAAAATTGATTACATTTGTAATTGTATGGCGACGCGTTGAACTCACCAAATGCAAAGTGATAATCTACTTGTTCCACAATCGTTCCACAATTGTTCCATAATTCAATCTTGAGAGTCAATTTGATAGTGAGTGCGTATTACGAATGTCTATTACATTTATAATTGAATGCTGATGAGAGACAAAACGCGAAGCATTAGATGTACACAATAATTCATTTATCGAGAAACAAAACAAATTAATTTTGAATTGAGGTACATTTGATCTGACAAGGAGAGAACCAAGTAGTTTTCCATACATTTTTGAGTTTCTAATTTTAAATAGATAGTTTTAGCACCTTCTACTAATTTATAGGCATAACGCAATATTTATGCAAATATTTGTGAGAAATTTGTATCGAAAGTTTTGGAATTTTTAATTGAATTGCGACAGATATTATTTGTATGATTGTAAGCATTAAAATATACATTAGAATAATATTGAATTATAAAATAATTTTTGACTACATGCGTTGGTTAAACATTTACTTAAATATTCTGTAAAAATTTACATAAAAAAAGCGCACGAGAAACTTTTTATTAATAAAGGATGATACAACTTTTACTTTTTCGCGGCCGTTCGGGAAATATTTTATTTCTGGATTTTCTTATGTATCTTTCTTCATGGAAACCGAAAATTATCATAATAATGAAGCCACACTCAAGAAAAAATTACGTTGAAATAAAGTTAACAAAATCCTTATTCATATCGTTATAAAATCACTGTCAGTTTTCCTTCAATCATTTAAAAACTAATTTAGAGTTGGATCATTTTTAAATTAAAGTTAGATCACTTCTAATTTAGAGTTGGATCACCTGAGAAATTAATTTTGATCTATGACCCTTTTTTAATATTCTCCTAAAAAGGGTACATTTTTGCTCAAAAAGGCGTAAAGAAAATAATATATTTTTCTTGTAAATTTTAATTTTCTGTATACGATAAAGTTATTAAAAAGTTCGAGGCGTTTGGGGAATACTTAAAAAATTAAACAAGAATATTGAAATTTGAATAAATGTGCCATGTTTGTGCTCAATTTTCGAAATGTTCTCCAAATGCTACGAATTTTTAAATAATTTTATCGTATTCAGAAGGTCAAAATATACAAAAAACATTCTTGACACTTTTTACGGTTTCTTTCTTTAATATCCTCCTTCCCATTATAAAATATTTCTAGCTAATTAAAAATAATGCGATCTATTGAATAATTATAAAGATAATTACAAAGGATATTAAAATATTGCAAATTATCTTTATTGTAAAAATGTAACAACGTTATTGTTACAGACAGAAAAAACGTATAACGATTATCACTGAAAAAAAGTAATGAAAACGGTAACGGCGTTATTTCCTAATCCTGATTTCAAATATTTCGCAGTAGTAACGGATTGGCAGATATAACTGACGCTCGGGTCAAAGTTTATTTTGCTTTGTAGGAATACGTCATCGTATACGTGTGCTATTGTTTATACAAGGTCGTTACGGTATCATTCGTACGCCGGGTCTCGAACAGGCACAGCCAGCCGTGCGAGTCGCTCTATGTCGATGCAATATTTCATTGAACGCGATCGCAGCAAGTGCTGAGAGACACAACGCGATCACTTCGAACAATTAACGATTGCCATTCCATACGCTTAATCGTCTCTTGTATCTATCAATTCGTGAACGTATCTAGACGACGTTTATCCATGATTGAACGGCGTATTTCGCGCTATTCGAAATAGTGCGTTAACAACAGAGAACAGAGGAAAAAAAATCACTTCGCTTCATCGCGATACTTATGAATAATAATCTCT
>NW_017305683.1:2897801-2900409 GCF_001594115.1 Trachymyrmex septentrionalis
AGCGTTAACAACAGAGAAAAAAAAATCACTTCGCTTCATCGCGATACTTATGAATAATAATCTCTTTAATAACGGATTAGAATATTCTTGTTCTCGCTTTTTTCGTCGAAGTTAATACAATTTGCTCGGTAATTCAACGATTTGCGCGCGTTCAAACTACATTTATCGCGCATAGCTGAAGTTTGGCATCGTACTGTAGTATATTTTGGGAGAATTTATTGCGTTTTTTGATTAGCCGTTAACTCGATTTGTACTATATCTCGGAGTATTGGCGTAAAATTGCCAATTCCATTTATGTATGAATTTTTCAATCATTAATAAATGCGTCACGAAACTGATGGGTTTCGAGTCATAATATTGAAACTGTTCGCCGTTTGAAATTTATTTGTTACCGTTTGAAAAATATCGCGTTACATCGAACAAACCGCAGCTTTGTATAATTAAGCTTAATCGTGTTTTAGTGAGTGAGTGTTGTGCTATGAAAAATCAGCGATGGAGAGATATGAGAGGAGGAGGAGGCCCCGGGAGGCATCTAGTGACGGCGGAGCAATTATGGAGTGAGTGTAATTTATTATTATATATTTGTTATATATTACACGTTGCAAAATTAATTTTATCGAACATTCGAAATTCTAATTTTTGTTATATTACTTTGAATGCGATCAAAGTCTCATTACAAATGAGCTTCAAAATATTCGATTGATCAATCAAAAGAAAGAATTTTATGAATTGATCAATCAAAAAAATGCTTCAAAGCATTACATTGACTGCATCCTTTGTGTAGTGCGATGCATATATGAAATATTTTTCCCATTAATTTAGAACAATATCGTGTAAATAATTTAGAATAACACTTTTCCTATTAAAATTACTATAATGTTTTTGATAAAACTCTTTGAATTATTTGTATAAGAGGAATGTATAGTGAATGGATATCAAGACGTTTTGAATTAGTTTGAATATGTCATAAAACATACGAATATAATTCGAAATCATATTCAATTAAACTTAAATGTCTTGAGAAGTTTTGACTGTCCTGAAAAGTCTTGAATGTCTTGAAAAGTCTTGAATGATTTAATAAATTTAAATAATTAAAAAATTGTTTCTTTCGTTAATTTTTTTAAATTAAAGTGGAAATACATTTGACGAAAATAAAAATTTACTTGATCTTAAGAAATGATGTTCGAACTAAAGAAAAATTTATTTAATTTGAAGAAATAACGTTCAAATCAAAGATACTTTTCTTTAACCGTATAGCCAACGCTCAAATTTCTTTAATTCATACAAATGTTTTTTTAATCGAAAAAATCATGAATTTTAAGATCTATCAAGACTTTCAAGATCTATTAAAACTGTCAAGATATATCAAGAATTTCAAGACTTAACAAGACTTTCAAGATCTATCAAGACTTTCAAGAGTATACTTCGAATATTCGAAATGTTTCGAAATAAAGCAATGATTAAATTGATTGAAAATTGACAAGAGATATATATAATTGAATACCCATTACTAGCTGTGACTTTAATGTATTTCACATAGGATTGATTTAATAAGTTAAACTCACTCAATAAAGTTTTTATTTAATTAAATTACTAACCAAACAATTCATTGTTTTTATATAACAATATATGGCAATATAACGTATATATTATAAAATATCCATATGATATAGAAACTTATTTAAATTAAGGAACAAGTCAGATATATATACATTCTGGCTTTTTTTTTTAAATATTTAATTAAATATAAATAAATAATAATATATATGTATATACTTTATTTTCATATTTTCTATTATTTCTTATCTGTTCTTCACATCACGAGAAATAATTTATAATCATGTGGATGTACATTTTAAGTATATGTATTTTAGTATATATATAGTGTATTTTTGTACTTTTTTAGAATTTTTTAATTGTATAATTTAGCATACGTGCGTCTTTTTCTCACCCATTTTTGTCTTATAAATATGATTGTCTATAAAAATGATTAAAGAGTATTAGAGTATTGTTTGGGATACTAAAATAACGTAATAATGAATAATAAGAAAAATAAAAGTTGAATAGTTTACAATGTAATTATTTATTTATACATATATTGTATGATATCTCAAAATATGTAAACTGGAGTATAAGATATATTGCAAAATAATTTCTCTTCTAACATTCTATTTTTTAATATTTAACGGAATTGAATTATATTATTATTAATTAGTGTGTCCGGTGAATACACCTATATTCGAATACATGAATAAGAAATGAATGAAAATACTCATTCGAGTCTTGAAATACATAGTCCGATGCTAGTAACAGTTACCTTAGATTATTATTTATTAGAACAGGTACTAAAATAATCTCTGTGAAAAGTAGTCTATATATATTCCATATAAAATAAGTATGCAATTATATATAAAATATATCCTTGTATGTGTGTTTTTCTCTTTAATCTCATTTTGTATATGCATTATATCTATCCTTTAATGTATGTACACTAAAGAATAACGAATAACGAAAAAAAAACATTAAAAATAACTAGCAGAGTAGTATAAATTTGGAATCATTTTTTTAAATAAAAAGCGAAGTTGCAAAAAAATTAAAAAAATTATCC
>NW_017305683.1:2900509-2930203 GCF_001594115.1 Trachymyrmex septentrionalis
GGATGTCACTTCTTCCATTGTTTGGGGAAGCATCTAGCACTTCTTCTCCACAATTTAAATCCTGAGATTGCCAGATGACGCGTCTCTTCCAATTCCTATAGTTTACGAAATATTGGACACAAACGTTGGTGTACAATATTCGCGAGCGAATTCTAAAGCGGGTTGAACCATTTCCAATCATTTACTTTTTATGTACAAACATAGCAAAAGAAGCCTATGAGATACGTATGCGTTATGCTGTATAATTTTAAATCAATTTCAAAATAGATAAACCAATAATATTTACCGATTTTTACAAATTTGCTCCTCAAGTGGAAGCACACGATGTAGCCACTTTAACTTTACAATCGTAGGTAGAACAGCAGGCCCTACGTATAAGTTAAGAATTCTAATCTCTCAATATTATTATATAATTTTAGTTCAGTTAATAAATGACAAAAATTGTTTAATGTTTTTGTTGTGAACCATTCTACTAATACATAACAGTGACTTTTCATTGGATAATTCAGATAGGAATATATCCCTAGGAAGGGATGTGTGCCATCGGAAGTTTGATCATTTCTTAGCCAATACAATGCAGGAGAATCTTTAAATGTTTCATATTCAATCTGAATTTTATAACTGCCAAAAATGATGTCTCCTCGTATATATGCATATTTGCATATCAATCCTTGTATATATGCATATCAATATTTTCTGAAATTTATAGTTTTTGAAACATTTTATAGTAGAATTTATGTGGTATTCTGCCATATTCACATTTAAGTTTTTTTCTATCATATCTATATTTCCACGGTAACTGAATAGTAAATTTACTTCCAATATTATCAACATTTTCAGTAATGGCATATTCTAAATTATCATCAGTTAGATAGTCTGTGGCACTCATCTTAATCTTATCTTCATTGAGTTGATAAATATCTAAAATCTAATTGTTTAATATTATATATTAATTACAAATAAGAAACTCTGCTCAAAAAATGAAGGGAAATGTTTACTAATTATTTCGTCATATTCAAGTTTCATTGCTATAAATATAATTGTCTTACCGCAAAGGACTGTTTCATCAAAGTCGACGAGTAAGTCTAAATGGGTATAAACTACCTTAGCAACACCTAATAATTAAATGATTACAGAAATTGAAAAATATTTAAATATTTATTGTCGATATATATGTAATAAACATATAAATACGAAACAAAATATACTGTAATTTAAAATATTTATATTGTGTACACCTTTCGTATTACTTTTGCAATATGGTGACACATTATAAAATATATACATATATTATTTTTTATTTTATACGTTTAAGGAGATGCGCATAATATTGCGAGTCATGATGCAATCAAATAATTGAAAAAGTTAGGTCCGAGATACGCATGACAGTTTTCATCTTTCGAACACATTAATAAAATCACTATTATCAGATATTCCACGTTTTATTTTCTTTCATGCAAAGATAAAAAGAGTGGATTTCAAATGCTTAGTATTCTCATATCTAGTTATGTAATTAAAATATGGATTTTTGCGTAAGAATTCGGATTTCAAATCCATTTGAAATCTATTGTATTAGTTTTTCCGAGTGAATATCAAAAACAGGTGTCCTACTAAATGAATTTTTAGAGCGTATAGCGCTCCTTCTTTTTTCTTATTACTCTACCTTCTGTTCATGTTTATATTTCCCTGTGTTTAACAATATATTAGTTTGTTTATCAGCTTATCGAGTATTTATATTGGCTGTGACTTCAATATATTGCGTATCGACTTATTTGGTAAATCGTAGTAATTTGATTAAAACGCCTATTCTGCCAAGCTGGGTTTTGATGCCAATAATATTTTTTGTATAAATTTTTATAATTTTATTATTAATTATTTGTTTGTTATTAGTTAGCAATATATCTTATATAAATTATTTTTATTGATGCGTTTTTTAAATATTATATATTATATATAACACACAAATCAAAGACGTTGAGGTATGTGTTGTTTTGTGATCTAAGCGAATTATTTTATATTTAATTATTTACAATTAATTACATTTATTTTTATATTTAATAATTTGTGTGTATATAAATATATTTACTTATTTATATATATTAAAAAATAGATCTTTCTATTTATATGTTTTCCTTACTCTACGCTTGACTTTCAGTCGCAAATTTGATGGCCGAATTCTATGGTGAGCGGCGAATTTACCAAACGGGAAGAAACGTAAATCGAAATATCCTCAATGGTTAGAAAGACAGGCTGAACCTTTTCCTCTCGAGTCACAAAGCAAAACGGCTGATGAGCTTTTGCTACTTCGATCAAATTCATTCATTAAATGTTAGAGAAATAGGAAAAGGTTCTTTTCGGAAATATCTAAATCTTTGAATTCAACCTTTGAATTTTACCTTGAATTCAACCTGAATGAAAAAAAATTCAATATGTAATAATTATTTTTTAAAGTATAATATTTGATGCTGTTGTAACCTAAATATATTTATATTTTACAGATCAACGTAGTTATTCCATAACTCCGCTGCTGCGCATCGTATTGGTGAGTGTGATACTATTTTTTATTTAAAAAAAAGGGATAATGGATCTAGAATAAAAAAATATTACAAATGTAACACTTTACAAATTCGTTGCGTTAAAATGAATGCATCAAGACTGATTAGTGTTAATATATTTAATTTTAAGTATTTTATATTATGCAATTTATTATGTATACGGCTTTGTTAGTTTATTATATTTATTACGCTGATATATTCGAGAATAGACAAGTAAAAATCGAAACGAGACATTTAAATATTATATACATTTATATGAAAAATATAAATATAAATATGAATTAATTGTTATTTACGAAGTACAATAAGGGATATAAATATTATTAATATTTAGGTGTATTTTTTGCTTTTTTCTTCCTTCTCTTGGCACATATTTTGCATTTGTATATTTTTTCCAGAGTTATAAATATTAGTATAAATTGCCGCAAAATAAGAATATTTAGAAATTTTATCAGTATGCATACGTAGCTAACATAAACACAAAAAATGTGGCTATATTTCATTGTTACATGGCATTTCCATATATAAATAAATAAGCAAATGATAAGAATAATTTTATTTATTTATATAATTTCTATTTTACGCTAATCCTTCATAGTCTATTTATTTATATTTATTACTGATTTGATTTTGCATTGCTTCAAGAAAAGCGTGAGATTCAGCTTATTGTTTCGCCTTGAGAGGAATAAAAGAATTTTTGTATTCATAGATTATTTATAAAGAGATTAATTTACGTTAAAATGCTTGAAATTAAGAAATAATTCTATTATATTAAAAAGAATTTCATAATAGTTTCTGTAATAACGAGATAAATTTTTATTATCTCAATTGATACGTTTTTAAGACGAGAAATTAGGTAATAATTGTAAGTTACAGCTTTAAAATAAATATTCGTTAAAAAATCAATCTCACATGGAATAACTTTCGACTTTGCGAGTTTTGTTATCGCACTCACAAATCGTGCGACGCTATCAGGATCGTAGGTTTTATTATTGAAAGTTATCTCGGAGGGAGAGAAACTGTCTAACGAACATTCATCGAAAATATCATTCTTGAAGAATAAAACTGTCAAGTGTGTTTTACCATCTCTTGTAGCAGAGTTCTTGCACGAACAATCACTGAAAATCGCACTTAGAGTTCATCGCATATATAATATCGTACACTTCCGCTACAAAGAATCGTTCACGAATGGACACGCGTTGCTAACGTTTACATTAGCAATATTGATTTACAACGGAAGGATGGAATTTGAGTCTTTCCGTAGTTACAGCTTCTCCGCGTTTTCGTCAAGTTTTGTAGTGGAGGCGAGATGCAGGGAAGCGATTCCGTATTCAGTTTCCGAGGTTCTCTCTCTCTCTTCCTCCATTTTCTGAGCAAGCTTTTATCCACGGACGAGCACTCAGAGGCAACGAAGTTCGTTCGTATGGACGTGCTTATCGCCGTGCTTGGGCTCGCCATTAAGGGCAGACTCCAGCTTAACCCTCGATGGATTTGTCGTAGGGCTTACTTGACTATGTATAGTGCGTTATTTATATTGTTGCCTGTAAAATTGTTAAATAAATCGCGCGACCGTAAATATCGCAGTAAATCATGGTTGACGGATCCGACGTGACGGAGTTGGTCTGTAACGCGAACGGTTGTGCGTAAAATATGCGTAACGTCAACGCGTATATCTGGAAGGGACCCGACGGCGTGGATCGATACGCTCTAGATGGCGCATTGTTGTTTGATAAATATTAATGGTTCAAAAGCGTGTCACTTTTTATACGGAAAAAAACCGCGCTTCTGAAATTGATACGCAAATGGCGTCTGTTCTTTTTACACTGCTCACGTTTTGTTCCATCTTGGAAAATAATAGCGTCCGGAACTCACACATTTCCCTGCTGCCCCCGCCGTTGTTCTACATTTTCATCTCTCTCTTCTTTCTTTTGTACGGACACACTTTTCCTTTTTGTTATAAATTAATGGTGAAATTGCTTGTTTACTTTTTTAATTTACTTTTACAGGAACGTTAGAAGCTTTATTCCCCTTTTTCCTCTTTTTTTTTTTTATTTATACGCTTTTGATTACTCCTGTGTAATATCAAAGAATTATTAGATATTTCAGAGATATAAATGTGAAAAAATGAGTAAAAGAAATCCGTTTCTTTTTCCATTATAATTTTAAATTATATCCGTTTTCACTCATGTTATTAGTTTTATTCTCGTACGTGAAAAGAACAATTTTGCAGAAGCATCTAAAAAAATTTATCTAAAGATACAGATCTGAAAATAATTTCATTGGACTGGACTATCAGAATAATTATGTAGAACATTTAACTGTTGCTATGTCAAAATTATTTGCAACATTGCTCATCGTGTTTGCATTTCCAACATAATTGTTTTAATGATTCAACAAAATTATTTTTAGATCTACATATATCTAGCTAAATTTTTTGATACTTTAACAAAATTGTTCTTTCCGTGCACTCTTATGCTGGTGTCAAGAGTAAATGAAAAAATTATTAAAATGAAAAAGGAAGGTGTCATGTTTTGAATTTACAAACTTAAGATTAGAAAGAGGACTGCTTATATGAATAAATCAACTAAATACGAGAAACGCTAAATTATGGTCAATATTACGGCAAAATAATACATATACATATATTTTCAATAAATTTATCTCTTGAAATATGATTGCACGCTGATTACTTTTCGGATTTTCAACACAATCAATCTGAAATACTAACAATTCCTCCAAATTTAATTAGATCGTTGATTTGATGCTATTAGCAACATCATCTTAAAACTTGTAAAGAATTTATTGTCCGAGATAATCTTTATAGAAATTTAATACCAATATTGGCTAATTAATTACTTGTATTGAGTATAAAAAATATTGTTAATAATATTTTTACATTTCTATAAGGGTACGTCAGCTGATTATTTTCCCTAGATACTTTTTCCCTAGGGCGGAAATGTGAAAAGTGATACTTTTTTGTAGTATTTTTTTTATATGTATATGTAATACACAAAAATGTACATACATAAAAATTTTCACTTTTCACGTTTCCGTTCTATAGAAAAAGTTACATGATCGCTACCCTGATCTATATTTAACTAAATTCTTAGATACTTCAACAAAGCTGTTCAACAAAATTCTTCTTATGAAATCTTAGCGTGACGTATTTTAATGATAAAATATGAGCATCAAGAATTGAATTTTTCTGTCGGATCAATAAAATTTGATATTACATTGAAGTATAGTTAGCGTCTTTAAATAAATAGACAAAGAGAGAGAGAGAGAGAGAGAGAGGGGGGGGGGAGAGAATATGCCGGCCAATTTCTCTTGTTAGGTGCACTTGGTCCCACTTTAGTTAGTCCTTTTGTCGCAAGTATTTCACTTTGTCGTTTTCAATTCGATTTACAAATGAGATCGGACAGCGCAATGGACGGAGTTTTCTTTTACCGGATCTTAATATTTATCCGAGGCCGGAAGAGAGCGAAAGGACAAGAGCAGCTTCAGGAAAACTAAAAAATTGAATTTCACGGGCGCGCCCGCTTCTCGTCGGCGACAATGGTCGCGCCTTTCATCGGGATTGTTTCGATAATTGGATTAGAAGCCGCCAGTATCTCCGACGGAGTTTACTAGAAAGAGAGATAGAAGCTTTCGCAACTGTTTCATAACACGCTCGGAATTCTAAATTTGATTGTTTGCACTGTCTCGGGCTTACGTTCGGCTTTCTTCAGTTTTTTCCTTTGTTGTGGCCGTCATCGCAATACGTGGTACTTAAAATAATTTGGACACATATTTAATTTTTATAATTATTTTATATTTTCATTTGTATTAAGCTCAAATTAATTACCTGTATTAATTAATGAGACTTTAATTAATGGGGTTAATTAAAAAAATATTCTGTTATATATTATTACTATATTTGCATATTTTATTGAAAAAATAATATAAAAATGAGTTTACTGTTCATTAGGGGTACTATAGAAGGGTTAATTAGGCTGTGCATTGGAATCATGTATGGAATGAAGATTGATTATATGCGTCGATTATGCATGTTAGTCCACTCCGCAGTATGTTAACATAGTAGACACGTCGCACACAATATAGTGATCCATGTAATTTGCAATAGCTTTACCGGAGCGCTATCGTTGGAGAATTAATGTCCCAAACTTTAAAATGCATTCAATAGCTTTTTCTAACATATACATACGTATGCACTTTTCAATATTTATCGAGTTCAATTACTCCATTTGCATTTAACTACAACTATTTGATTTTGGCAATCGTAGAAATTTAAATGTTTTGTTAACATATTTGAAGTTTGCTCTTGCTATTCTTATTTTATTGCTCAAGATTTTAAATATAAAATTATATATTTCTTAGTTTTTAGAACCATTCTAAAAATGTTTAAAACAATTTTTAATAATAGCACGAGAGTTATATTAGAGAAAAAAATACAATAAATTTATTAATTGACGAGATGTTATAATGTAAATGTATGTCTGTATATTGTCGCAGAAGATTGTGATATATTATATAAAAATTTGTTCATTTTAGTTTCCGTCCAATATTTATCTTGCTGAAAAATGTAAAGACTTCTTATATTTGAAGTTTCATGATATTTTTTATTCTTCTCACCAAAAATAGAGCGCAATACTCCTGGAGATTCATCTTCCTTTTCCTCGCGTACACGCATTTCCAGTGTGAATTTTCTCATCTTTGCAAATGCTCTCTCCCTTCGATATACTCTTTTTCCAATTTATCTACTTCGTACTATCCGATTTCAAAAAAAAAAAATTCAAATCATACCCTCGCAGTTCCATCGTCGTCGATAAAATCCTTCGTCAATTTGTTAGAATAGCGCAAGTTGTTTGATAAGGAAATGAAACGCAAAACCGTGGTGAGCGCGGGATGAAAGAAAGAACGATAGAGAATTGAAAAAGATGGTACGGGAGGGGTCAAATGATACGCCGCTGCAAACGAATCTGATTATGGCGCGACCACGTTTCATTCGATGTTACTATTGTACGACGAATCGCGATGAGCGATATTACCTTTTGTCTCTTTCATCTCGTCGGGCACTCGAAGAAATCGACTTTCCCGCATTTCTTCGCATTGGCTTTGTACTTCTGTTAGATGTTATTTGGTATCAAAGAGTGGGAGAGAGGGGAGAGAGAGAGAGAGAGAGAGAGAGAGAGAGAGAGAGAGAGAAAGAGAAGTTCTGCTGTTACGTCGAATGAGAAACTTTGTGATTGATAAACGGTTGTAATGTTTTCTGCAAACCAGCGGACTAGTTGAATTTGCTGACGAAAAATATAAACTGCTACGAAGTTGGTTCGATTTTAGTACACGCAATTAGATAATAATGTCGTCAGACTTCTCATCGAAATCCAACGTGACTCTTCTGGTTCAAAGGATTCCGCACTAATTATGTGGATGTAGGTAGAATAAGTTGGTTTTCATATATATTGTAACTCATAAATATGGTGAATAGAAAATTATATACTTACTTTGAAATAATGGATATTATATTGGCTCAAATAATGGATATTTAATATAGTAGATATTTTTTAAGACCATAATGTGAATACATAACAAATCAGAAATAAAGGACCTAAATGGTTAAATAATGGATAATTTTTGACAATGGATCAAAGATTAAAATTTGTATATCTTTGATACATCAAGAATTATTCATTATTTGAGCCATGTGCATAATTTTTTGTTCATACATTATAAGCTACAAAATATGTGAAAAGCAACTAATTTTACTGGGACTCATTTTTCCATATAATTAGTGCGGAATCCTTTACGATCATATCGTTTGGATCAATAATATATTAAAAAATTCTAAAGAATGAAGAATGAAAAATTTTCATAAAAAAGATCTTATATTATATTAACACATATTATACGAACACATATCAGAGAAAAGTTTTTAAATGATATATTTGAAAATAAATAATATTTTGGTACAAATAATTCCGTGCGGACTAGTAGGGTTAATATTATCATATCGAATATACAAAATTTGGAGGAAATTTTTCAGGAAATTCGAAGAGTCATGCGTGTATTTTATGATCATACTTTTATGTTCTTTACGTCGCGCATTGAGTTTGCGGAACGGCTTCTTGCGCCCCGACGACATAATCGCGTAAAACGCAGAACCTCTCGCTGAAGCGAACGAGCGATTATTATCGTCGCAACGAGCTCTCGGCTTTATCTATTGCTCGCTTTCTCTCGCTCGTATAATTGAACGAGAATCATTCATATCATATATAAAACGCTCTTCCTTTCTTCTAGCGTCGCTCGATAGCCAGGCTGACTTGTATATCATAGCACTATAAAAAAACACGATGCTCAGGCAACGACACAAAGCGGAGTGTGCTATAAAATTATGAAATCTGTAGGTGTCAGGAGATTGCCTCCGTTAGTAATAACGTGACGATGAGCGTTTTTTATCTTTCATAAAAAAAGTTATACGTACATACGTGGTAAAAAAAAACTGAACGAGAGAATGTTGTCGATTTTTCGTGAGATGTGACAATGTGATTTGATTGTAAAGACAGAAGAAAAGTACTTCGCGTATATAATTCTCGTTTACCGAAAATTTTGAGAAATTGACAATAATAAAACCAGCAATATTATTTTTATTTCTTATGATAAGATTTAAAGATTTTCACGGAACGTTTAATAAATCTATTCATATAAATAGAATGTATCTTAACGGAAACGATATATATTTTT
The DNA here is from genome assembly GCF_001594115.1 of Trachymyrmex septentrionalis. Classification (NCBI taxonomy): domain Eukaryota; kingdom Metazoa; phylum Arthropoda; class Insecta; order Hymenoptera; family Formicidae; genus Trachymyrmex; species Trachymyrmex septentrionalis. The sequence goes on from NW_017305683.1 coordinate 2,909,806, forward strand.
AACATATCCATTTCTTTTCTATCCGCTTTCTACGATATCATATCTTAGTAATCTCGAAAACGAATGCTTGATGGATACATGTAATTTCTTTCTTTCTCCTATAAGAATATTGATGATACTAACGATATGATGATACTAACGACTTTTATTTTTACTTCAAAATACTTGTCGATGCCTCTGTAAATCATTATGCTTTTAACCCTGCTAGTCTGTTCAAATTTACTATACAATTATATTGTTTAATAGGTCAATACGGTTAAAAAGATCTACAAAATAAAAAAATTATTACAGTTTTTCAAGATTAAATTTGGGAAATTTGGAGGAATTATTAATATTTCAGATTGATTGCGTTGAAAGTCCGACAACCGGCATGCAATTATCATTTCTGAAATTAATTCATTTAAATGAATATATATAATAGTTCAACATATCTTAACATTCAGACCATAGTGGTTCTTCATATTTAAAATAATGTATTTAACACAAACGGTCTTATTTCCAATTTTATTGAAAATAAAACAAATTTACTAGAAAAAAATATCTTTATATTATATATATTAAGATATTAATAGACAATTAAGAGACAATGTTAACAAATGCCAGAGAAAAACATTTTTTGATAATAACAGTTGTAACAAGGAGCATCTAAGCTTCGTGCTAGATGTCTTTGTCTAATTTTCCTTTATTTCAAAAATAATATATTTATAACGTTTTCGACTATTTATCTGGTCATCTTCAATATATAAAATTACTTGCCATCAACAATTTGACATTTGCCGTAATCAGTTACAGATAAATGGTCGAAAACGTTATAAATATATTATTTTTGAAATAAACGAAAATTAGACAAAGTCATCCAGTTTTAGGCTTATATGCTCCTTGTTATGATTCTTATTGTTTATAATTAAAACCTTTGTTGATTATATTTTTAAATAAATTATTTTTAATAAGAATATTAGTAAAAATATTAGTAAGAATAGACCAGCAGGATTAATAAGAGCGTTTAGTTTTATATTAAAATAGTTTTTTTCTCAATATTATTTGACATATTCTCAAATTATGCCATATTTTTGTACGTCATCTCTATAGCGACTCTACTGTTGCATACAGTACATTGTCTGTTGGATGCATCTGCGCTTGATGTACTGACGAGTCTATCGTGCTTGATGCGCAATGCATTCGGACGAACAGACATTGTAGTACGTTTCCCGATGCTGCAAGAAAGCGCAATTTTTCGATACCAGAAAGAAAGTGCAATTTTGCGATGCTGAAGAGAAAGCTGAATTTTTCGATATTGAAGGGAAAGTCCATTCAACGCTCCGAATGCGCTGCCTCTGTAATATTAAATATACAATATTCTCAAATATATGTGATGGATATTGTAATATACATATTTATTTATTATGTTTATTTGTTTCGTATAAAGTAACATCACGTTGAATTCAAAATTAATTGAAATTATAAAATTTAATGAACTTGAATATAAATTCTCTAATTTGTTTGCATATATCACATATAAAGTAAGGGTTGAAATATTTAATATTCGTGATTACGTGTAGGCGTCTAATAGCGATTTCTAATTTTGTATTTGGTTAATAAACGATCCAAATGCGAACGAGCAATCGCGCGCGCGTGTTTCCGCATAAGGTGATTTCGCTAATTTCGGATTTCCATCGCTGCGAGATCGCGCAAACACGGGCTCGCTTAGTTCGTTTTGTGTAAAACGATAGTATACATACCGTCTTATGAATTACGCTACGGAGATGGAGATGAATTATGAATCGGATATCCGAGAGGAGAACCGGAATTTAGATTGCAAACTTGAATTGTGCAACTGTGGTGTTCTTTGGTGAAGTAAATTATTTAAATTTCAAAAACTGCATATATGTATAACAAAATTCATCGTTCGTCCGACATATTTTGCATACAAAATAATTTAGATAGATTTGGCAACCTTCATACAAATGATTTTAATCGTTATTATTAAATTGTCGATGTAATAATCTCAAATTATGCAGTAGTTTAAAATTAGGAAAGAGAGAATAGCATGATTATTTGTCCGTTGGATGCATCTGCGCTTGATGTACTGACGAGTCTATCGTCTATCTAACTTTTACAAAGAGAGTGAGCAAAATCGATGTTCCGACTAGGTTCTAATAAAAAAATGGTGAAAAAAATGGTTCTTATTAGTATTATTTCAAAGATAAAAAACTAGTTCAATTTCACAATTTTGTTTTGAAGCGTGTAATATTTGTAGAGAACCTTTCTTCTTCATGTGCTGTATACTGCTTTGACTATTTCTATAAGTTCGGTCATTTATTAAACGATGTCTTACTGGGTTGAAAAGCTAGTTCTCATAAGCAACGAGAAGGTAACATATCTGGTACAAATAAATTTGCAGAGAGGCAGATGTCAGGCATGAAAGCCGTGGAAATTTCGGGATAGCGGAAACTGCCATCTCTTTTTGCTAACCTACCCTTTCGACGATGTTTACCCGCTCCGAATTACCGTCCAGGAATACATTGAAACGCAGACCTTATCCGCCTCGAATTCCATGTGCATACCTGATTTTCTGTAGAGTAGCACGATATATTGTCTACTTGAACGATTCCCGTACGAATAATAGCCCGCTACTGTATAAGAATATAAAGCAAACCGATTTCTCTTGCGAGAAAAGTTTTCGCTATTGAAACGTATATGGTTTTGCGATCTACTTGGAAACTATTTCGCAAGAGTTAGTTTACAAGAATTATAAATGAACCGGCCGATACGGATCGTAATTCGAGTCAAACGGGAGAAAAATAAATTTGCTATTTTCTGGAATCGTTGAGAAGAGATATTTTTCTGCTTTTCATTTGGGATTCGGTCGGGTCTTTTAGATCCTTCAGAAGAAAATTAGATAAGAAAAGAATTAGAAATTCTGAGTCTCCATATTTCTTACGTCCCGTCTGGAACCTTGTTATATCTCCCAGCAGAAAGAACCGAAAATCGAATTTCACCGGCACGCGAAATTTTATTTGCGATCTTAAAGCGGATGGCTCCGGTGCCAAGTTACAGATCGGGGTAAACAACGATTTGGCTCGCTCCGGTTGCATAGGCAGGAGAAATAATAGCGATGAAAAGACCTCTCTCTTTCATATGCTTTCCTGTTTCAGCGTCTGGTAAACGAGGGGAATTTTTTCGCCCCTGTTATTCCGCGCTTATGTAACGAGATCGAGCCATTTCGCATTGGAAAAAATGTCGCGCGTCCTTTTCGATCACGATGTCTCCTATCCGAGCGAGTTTGAAAACGATCGACGTAAGTCATCTTCCGCGTGATGCCGGAAATGAACCTTTTGGCAGAAAGCCCAGATAATCAATAATACCCTTTTTAAACGGCACGCGATAAAACATGTTCTTTAGCACAGTTTTTGAACAGGAAGTAGGAGGAACAACAGAAAAATAATCGCTAATTTCGATTAGTTTCCATGAACGAGAAAGAAGAAATAGCACTTTGCTAATTCGCTGATAATGGCACGTCTGAGTTTGAAGTAGTTCAAATAAAACGAAATAGTTTTCTTGAAAATGAAATGAAATAGTCTTTTTTCAGCCAAATAAACTGTTCCTTTGATGCTTTTCTATAGTAAGCTACATTTATTTATTTTTCATTGCTCGTATTAGCTTTCTTTGTCCATTTCATTGTTGTTCTGTAAAAACAACAATGCGCTGTAAAATTATATTTATTAAATAAAATAGCTTATTATGCGAGTACCCTTTCAGAAAGGATTTCTGATAAACGAGAAAAAATGTAATTAATATTTAATTTTATGATAGACAAAACTTTTATCGCAACTTTATAGAATATAAAAACAATATTAAGATTGAATCATTAATTTCTGTTCTAAATAAGATGGTTTAAGACAGGAATAATACATAAATTTAAATTTATTTATTCTTAGGTTTTGAATAAATCTTTATCCAATGTTATAACGCATCATGCTAGCATATAATATTTGGCACGAAACCGATGTCATTTTTTTTTAGATTTATGAATTTTCCATTTAAAAAATATTTCCTGGTTAACAACAAATATAATTATTTTTATATTAATTTTATTTTATGATAGATCGAAGAGTGTGATAATATTGGAAATTTGTATTCGGAAATTTGTTTAATGAATGCATTCTATTCATTTATAGACAGAATATTCGTAATTGGTATTCCATTTTCATATTTAAAGATTATATTTTAAATGAATTTAAGTAAATCAACGTCTCACATTTACTTATTAAAATCACAATCAATCAATTTATTGTCATACGGCGGTCATAGTTCATTTGAGTTTCATCGTAGCAATTAATCGTAAATGTTGGCAAACTGTCACGCAGTGTTCCTTCGTCAAGTTAAAGTCAAACAAATTGAAATATAATACACATATGTCAATAAATCGCGTATGTAAAAAGATAGGTTTTTCTACGGAATGTAGCGGGATGTAGAACGTAACGAGAAGTACCGATGTAGTGGCATTTTGTCTGTCATAAAATTAAATATCGGCTCTCCTTTCCGAGGAATTTAATTTCACCTCTGTCTGATTACTCATCCTCTATGCTATGAATGCAAATTAAGCCAGGCGCACAGCCTCCGCGATGATCAGGTATGCATCTTTTCGGGAATACCGCCGGGGAATATGGGAGGTCTGTGTTCTCATGGAATAGCCAGGTGCAGCGCTATTATCCAATATGACCTAATTATAGTAGTGGTCCACCAACATAGCGCCATGCGTTCGCTATAAACGGATCCGCGTAAACCGGTCCTGCGTACACCAGCACCGCACGCAAGGGTATAATACTCTTCTCATAATAACGACCAATTCGCGTTTCCCGTCCACTATTCTCATACCGCGCATTACATTCCTCATCGGCCGAGAACGTAGACATATGCCGAATCCTATCGATCCGAATCCAAATTGATTGACGTATCGACACCTGTCGCCGCTCCACCACTGACTTTCGCAAAACTTCTCATCGCAATCGGTTACGATTCCCCCGTCCCCCGCTCGCGAATCGTGATAAACATGCGCGGTCGACGATTGACAACAAGATGAAAGAAAGCTCGCAGCGTGAACTTTCGATCGCAATCAGCGACGACTGGTATTTCTGACATTTGATGCTAGATTAAATTGCGCCCCGCGGTATAACGGACATTGCGATTATAATAAATAATTTATTTATTTAGACTTTAAAGAGAGAGAGAGAGCTTTCTCGTATCATTTATTTTATTACGTTTTTTTAAAATATTTTTTACATATTAAATATAGAAAAAATTATAATTAAATTTTTAATGTAAAAAGTATTTATTAAAAATTTATAAAAAAGATTTAAAGCATGCAACGTTTAATGTTATATGAAAAATGTCAAATAGATAATCAGTTAATACTCATTTTAAGTTGTAATTGTTACAGTAGATAATCAATGTCTAGTGATTGTTACATGCATATTCAATGTATAAATATTCGTTAATAATTGAAATATATTACATCTGTTTACTCGACAATGAAATATCGTTTGAAAGCTATTGTTTATCGAAGATAATCCATCTTTATAATGCTCAAGTGTCTTCTTGCAGAGACCAAAGGTGAATAAAGACAGACTAAATTCTGACAATTTTTAAAAGTGATTGACGTATCGACATCTGTTATTTGGTTGATATCATTATATCGTGCAACTTTGATACTTTATCGATTTTTCTGCTATGTAGATAGATTTGTTACATATGTTGATGTACAAACCGATATTTAGATTCATTTTTATTATAATTAAATTAATGGAACTAATCGAAATTTAATTAGGCTATATTTATCATGGATTATGTGAAAATTTTAGTTAGATTAATTTTTCGAAAAGGGTCATAAGAATTTTAATTAACTGCTGTTTTGAAATATATAATAGGTAATATGTAATAAATAATAAATATGTATAATATATGATAATATAATAGAAGTTGAAGGAGTAATGTGTAGCATATTTACAATTTCATCAAATATAATGCAGTTTAGTACTAACATGATTTGGACAATAACGTACGAGACGTAGCTGTAGGCGGTCGTACAAATTCAGTGAGAGACAGGTAACAAGAGAGACAAGTGACGGGTTGGCTGTCATTCTCATTCCTGTGATCCAATATATGATTGATGGATTGACATCTTTAATCGTACTGTTTACTCTGATTGGTTCAGTTTTTAATTACTTATTTCGAGAATAACGATTTTGAGAATTTAATTCAATTTTCCCCACATTTGTTCTTAACTAATTCAATAAATTAATACAGAGAAAAATATAGTTTTGACAACTACTAAATTAACAACTCTAATAATTTAAGTTAAGTTTAATTACTTGCAACTAATTTTTCAAAATAATAAAAACTAAAGTAGTATTGAATACTATATTTTTATAGCACAATATTATATTTTTACAGTTATTCGGTACTACTTTAGTTATTACTCTCTCTCTCTCTCTTTTTAAACTAACTTTCTAAACTAGTTACATATATTTGAATTTTAGAGTTGTACTTTATAATTGCCACAACTATTTTTTTCTCTCAATGTATAATATAGAATGTCATAATTGATGAAAGAAATTTATCTTTTTTGCGCGAGTCAAGACTTTAACGAATTAGTATTAAGTATTAAGCATTTCGTTGGGAACGGGAATAGTTGTTATATAAGATTATAAACTTGCTTTACAGTGAAGCATGATACTTCACCGTTTAAGTGCATTTAATCGTAAAGCAACCTCTTTCTCTCGAACGTATCGAACTTTTCGCCGGTGTTTAAAATTCCACCCGGCAAGGGTGAATATTATCAATAATAAAATCGCAAAGTTTCTAATTAAGTCGCTTACTAATTCTTCGTAAATTGGCAACAATGTTTTGTTAACGAAGCACGAATGGTTCGCGATTAATCCGCCACAAGTTGTGCGAACGAGGGAATTAATAGTAAAGAGGGTATTAGCAATAATCAACAGTTTACTATGGGGCTGCAACAGTCAGTTTCCCAGAGGAAAGCTCGCGTTACATTTTTATTAGCTGATCAGACACAAAAAGATTAGGTCGAACAGGAACAAGGAATTGTGACAAGGTGACAATTGGCCGGGCAATTTCAATGATTGCAATATGTTGGAATTGAAACCTTTGAATAATTTCATACCTGTAATTTAGCATTATTATGAAAGTATCTTATTGAGAAGTAAATGAAGTTACTTCAAGTGCAGATATATCTGTAAAATTTGGATTTGTGACGACCGTTTTTTTAACGAATCTTTTTTTAGTATGCGTTTATAAGTGATTTATATCTTAATCTTATAAAAATAGAAGTTTTCAAAATATTATATATTAGTATACATTTATTTACAAAAGTAAAAAAGAAGTTCTGAATGAGTAATATCTCATGATGAATGGAAGAAGCATTTCATTTTGGTCGTACGTATACATGTATAAATGTAGCTCGGCGTTTTGTACACATGTATAAATGTAGCTCGGCGTTTTAATGATTTTTCACTGAAAATAGTTTCTGGTTATGAAAAGTTTTATAACCAAAATTTTAGTTATGAAACTTTAAAACTCGATAAACACGATTTGTGTAAAATATTTGCAGTAATATAATATAAAGAAAGATAAATACGAGTATTTTGTTTAAATTATAATTCTCTCGGCTTCTGCCTTATAAATTTCAAAGTTTTTTCAAAATTTAGATTACGAAAGGTTGGGTAATATTAATCGACAAGGATTTTTTTAAATATTAGATCGTTGTGGCAACATGTATTAACTTCAGGTAATAACCTACGCATAACGTCTCTATGTTGAAAATAGAGACAGTATTGTTTGTGAGTTATTATCCATTTTGTTGTGTAGCTGCTGTTTATGTCGGCACGGAGTTAACTTTACTAACCAATAACATCATTAAGGATGTATTAGATATATTTTGAAAACATTCAAAAAATTATGAAAAAATTACAGTTTTATATTAATTGTATTTGAAAGTAGTAAAAAAATTAGTGGATTTTCTACACGAATAAAACATTATTTTAATAAGAAGTAGATATATGTGCTTTAATGAAAATATTAAAAAATAATGAATAAATCTGAATTTCTTTTATATTTAAGTACTTTAAATATACTAGTACATATATTCAAGATGATTTATAATAGAATGTAATATCTCATTGCAATGCAGAGATTAGTTGTTCTGTAAATAAACAAAATTTTTATTTATTTATTTATTTATTTACAGAATAATTAAACAGACAATCACGATGAAATTTTGTGTAAATCATCTTAATTTTAAACACTTAAAATTAACTTATATTAAAAAATTGAGAGTTTTCTTTATGTTGTAAAAATAATTTAATTTTTAATAACAGATAGACTAAATAAATTATAAAAATGTATAATATTATTAAATAAAGAAATAATCGTAGTCACACAATTTTCATATGTATATAGTTTATTTGAAGTGTGAATATAAACATATTTCCAAAAATTTACTTTGCAGGGACTAGTACGATCAATACATCTTTAAATATAAGTTGAATATAGCTTTTAGCTTATACAATGTAGGCTGTTTTCTAAAAGTCATTGTGAGTGCTGAAAATCTACAATGTACGTAACGTAACTATGGATTTTTTAAGCGCTAAAAGTAAATTTGGAATATAGTCATAAATAGCACTATTCTATTATAGCATTATTCTTTAGGTTATGGGTTTAAAAATCTTTTTTATTTTAAGGCTGCTCGTTTCATATGTTTTTTTTTTGTTACGTGTTATTCGAGTGGTATTGGATAACCTAAGTAAAGATAAAAATAAAGATAAAGAAATAAAAATGCTAGTAAATGTCGCAAAAAATATTAGTGTTTAAGGGGACCAATAAATACAGCGATGAAAAGATTAATTACGTTGTTTGCGGATTTTGATAAAAACTGAATTCAATATAATGTCGGGCTTATGAAAACTGTGCCAACATTGAAGAAGCTGGCTTTTTTAATAAGTGTGAAGTTTGCAGTGTGTTGTTCAAAATAAAAAATAAAAATTTGTCATTCAAAATTTATAATTAATAATATTTCTGTTTAATATCATCCTCTAATTCACAAAAAAATTGTAAAATATAATGGCAATTTAAAAATGTAAAATTTTGGCTATTTTTATTTCTGAAAAAATATGATCAAAAGGCATAACAATAATGTTTTATATACAATGCACGTTGTGTTATATTATATAATATACATTAAACTTACTTTTAAACTTAGTCCAACAAAATAAAATCTTGAAACTCTCTAAAGTATTCGATACCATCCGACCTTTCCCTATTATTGGAATTCAAAGCATCGATCGGTAACGAGAAATTTTAATATAACTCGAATTTCGACGCGAGGTGCGTGTTAGTCGACGTAATTAGCGCCTTGATAATCGAAGTTTAAAGTTTCCGTTCGACCTTACCGGCCCATTGACACTGGCAGCACCGTTACGAAGTCCGCCAAACTAACCCCCACCCTTCTTTCGACATTCAAATAGTGTCGGTGCAAACTTGTCCAAGTTGCGACTGCAGCTCGAGCTAGGTAGAATACGTAATGAGTACGTGGGCTCTTGACTTCGGACTATTATATATCGGACCGACTCATTATGACTAATCGCTCGGCATGCCTCGCTATCGAGTCGGCTTGGGCGAATATTCGCGTGGTGAATGAAACTTACACATACATACGATAATTACAATTATACAGCCATGTGCAAAAGTTAGGTACTTATAGTTTTATTGTATTTTACGAATATTAAATATTTTGGCAAAAAAACATCTTAGAGGGATTTTTGATCATGCATTTCAAAGCGTAAAGATAAGGTTTTAAATCTGCGTTTGAATCTTTTGTTTACGATATTTTATTCCCAAGTTATATAAAATTGAACAATGATATTTTTGCAATATTTTTATTTTACTTTAAAGCGCTATTATTCAATGAACATTATTTAACAAAATTTAATATGAAAGTATTTGATAGTAGGCTTCCTAAGCTTTAAAATCCTTTTTGAAAAAATTTGTACGATAATTTTTTGCAAAGATATCGCATCTCTTATTATGTGAAATTTTATTGTGTAAAAATTTATTTTTTCTAAAATGTTTTTCAATTTTAAAACTAAAAAAAATATGGAAAAAAGACAAAAAAGAAAAAAATGTTTGTTATAATGCGTTTAACTGATCAAATAAATTTTTTTCCAAATTTAAAAAAAATTGTATTCGATCAATAATTTTAAAAAAGTTTTTACATAAATATAAAATTTCACATAATAAAAGATATTTTTCTGAAAAATTATTATACCATTTTTTTAAAGAAGCATTTTAAAGCTTAGAAAGCCTACTCTCAGAAATTTTTATATTAAATTTTGTTTACTGATATTTTATTAAACTGTAGCGCTTTAAAGTAAGACAAAAATATTGCAAAGATATTTTTTAATTTTATGTAATTTAGAAACAAAATATCGTAGACAAAAGATTCAAACGCAGATTTAAAGCCCTATCTTTACATTTTACAATGCATTCGAAAATCTCTTTGAGATATTTTCGTCGAGATATTTAAATTTTCATAAAATGCGAGAAAATTGTAAGTTTAATACTTTTGCGCATGGCTGTTACATAACTTGTTATCGTGAATATATATTCGAATAAATGTGAACTTATTCAGATCTGAAAATAAATTTTTGATAAATATATAGAACGTATATAATAATGAGAAATTGCTTAAAAAAAAACATAAACAAAATTATACTTTTACATTATTATAAATATATTTTGCTAATCATTGTCGTAATATTTAACGATGTGTTAATAGAGGGGACCTTACAACCGCCTATTTAACGTTCAGTTGAAGTGCGGATCGAGTTCTTACTTCTTTACTACTTCACGTTCATCGTGAAACGCTCATTTTTTCTCACATGAGATCGAAAATTCTTTGATAATTTCTTGTTACGCGATCATTTCTCGTGAAGCGGCGACTCACTCGGGTCACGATCTAATTTCGAGCTTAATCTTGAAGCCACGGTGCGATGATGGGACATGATGTGAATACGAACGGTCATACGCACAGTCAGGAGGGCGAAGGTAGAAAGCGCAAGGGGAGTTTAGGTATTGGTGATTCTCTCTCTATAGCGTCGTATTAGCGCCACGATTGCCGCCAGCAGCCTCGGCCTAAGTGAATGGCTCTGCCGAGGGCTTTGCTGATTATGGCGTCGCCATTGATCCAGATCGAAATTGGCTTGCCTCTGTCATGGAACGTGCCCAGAGGACCATTAATATCCTCCGCGGGCCAAGAGCGAACGGGCGCGACGCCCGTATCGATGACGGGGATGAGAGGAAGAGGCCAGCTTAATCGCAAATATAGCCGCAGATCGAGGTGTGAAGCCCTTCTCGGCGCTGTCGGGATATCAGCTCATTGAATGATTTAATAATTAGCATCCAATCGCTTCTCGTATCTGTTGAGAGTTTCTCTTTAATACCAGGATCGCCGATAGTATCTTTTTAATTCCACTAAACATCTCAATTTTTTTTTGCATTACATATGCAGTATAAAATATTGAAAATATGTGAATATAATAGAAATAATTCTAACGATAGAGGAGAAAGGAGAAGATTATGAAATAGGTAGGAAGTTGTTGAATATTATGATATCTTGTATAGTTTGTATTTTGAGAATTTTGTCAACATTATTTCTTCGTAGCCTATTTGAATATTATAACATAACGATTGATTATTAGTGTTTACTGCGTTGTAAAAGTAGTCTCTTAATTCAGTCTAACTTGAATGTGGCTTTTAAATGATATAATAATATAACTGAATTAAATTTGAAATGTATGTATCTAATGTGTAAAGTTGTACTACATACTAATTATGCACATTTCAGTTTTGCAAGTAGCAGACAGTTTTACAGATGTGTACTCTTCACGTAATTTTGAGAAGTATGTTTATATTAATTTTGTAACTTCAATTTAGTTTAAATGTGTTCTCAAATGATATTTAATTAAATTGAATTAAGTTTGGTAACGAAAAGCATGTGTAAAGTTATACAATATTTTAGTTGGTAGTATATTCCGTATTCTCACTCTTATATATATATATATATTCCACAATTATTTTGTTCCTTCTTTAGTGTTTTTAAAATTACGTTTGTTTTGTATATCCGAAAAATTTCTATATGATAATTGGTATCATTTTATGGCTAATTTTGTATACAAAGTAGTTATGTCGCATAAATACTGAGTTATTTTAATAAAACAAAATAGTACTCTATACCCGTCACCTTTCCTTTACAAATATAATAAGTAAAGTAACTTTTAATCGAAGCAAAGATAAAAAATCATAAAATTAACATCGGCAGTTCTAACGGAATACCGTCGACAATTTTAAAGTGTTAAACTTTTAATTAACTGTATGTATATAACTATATGTAAAGAGATAAAAAAAGATCAAAAATGCTTGCGCTCTCTCTCTCTCTCTCTCTCTCTCTCTCTAGCAATTAGATACTTAAACTTTAATAATATTTTATTTGGAAAAGTACAGAGTATATTTTAAAAATGTGTCTTCTGTAAAAAAAAAATAATATTCTCTCTGCACAGTATTTTAAAATATACATCATTAATATATAAAAATCCGATTTTATATCCGTATTAATTTTTTTAAATATGTGAACAGTTTTTTACGATTGCAAAACATAAAAATATAGTAATTTTTTTAAATAAAAAATATGTTATTATAGTTCTGACACATCCAAAAAATATAAAGTATACATGTATTATTGATATTAAAATATATTTTTTTACATCGTAATTTTGCATTTTTTTTATAGCACACTCTTATTAACTCAATTGGTTACCTTAACATTTGTTTGCAAATGTAGGTATATATATTTATATAAAGAAATAATTTTGTATGTAATATTACAACATTTATAGATAGTTTTAGCAACTAGATTTCAGTTTGTAGGAGAAAAAAAATAGATAATTTCCGACGCATTCTTATATAGTATTAAATATTTTATTATACTGAGAGTTGCTGACGATTGCAAATAATCGACGATTGCAATCGTCTTTAGCGTTAAACAATCAATTAATAATAAAAAGAGCCGACTGATAAATCCGTCTACCATTGGGAGAATGACAGTCTACCACTTGTCTGTCTGTCGGTGCGATTAATAAATTGTCAGGATTAAAAGGGTTCACGATCAGTAATAAATGCACTGTGCCCGGAGATTGGATTTGACGTAAATCGGTAAAACTGGAGTGAAATTTTCACACACTCTCGATAGTCTCGAGCGTGTTCGTTTGCACTTCTATTTTCCCCTTGTCGTTGCCTGATTAATGTGGATTACAGCAGACTAGAAAGAATAAGGATAAACTCTGTATTTGATCGCGTGAATTACATCGGGGGGAATATAAATTTATGGACTAACACACTGTAGCGTGTTGCCTCACGACACGAGTAACAGGTTATAAATATCGAATCGGGTACAAACGCCATTTCATTTATCCATGAAATTTTCCGATATAGATAAATTATGCAGCATCGGAAATACGCCAATAATAGCAACGGATTAATTTAGATCATTTACAAGCCTTTATGGTTTCGCTTCTACATCGCTTATTGCTCTTTTCAATCTGATGAATAACTTATTTGTGAAATAAATATTCTAGTGCTCGTTTACCATCAAACAGAAATATCTAATTTTTGCGTCGAAATGATTTAAAACAGATGTATGTAATTATTTCGCCAATCAAATCACCTGTTGTCAATTATAATAAATGTTTTGTTTTCTATTACTGACTCATTACTAACATTAAGGTAAAGTGTGTTGTGTGCGAATATACAGTCTTCTATTTTAATTAATTTAATATATTTTAATGTAGTCTCTGAAAAGTAAACTAATAAGCATAAATACTTATACACATTTTTAATAACATTTCTCGTTTACCAATGCACCCAGACAATACGCAAAAAGAGACATGGGACATTAAAAACACTTAAAAAACGTTTTAAAGATATTTTTCAAAAGACATCTTTAAAACGTCTATATATATTTCGATTTTGGATTTTTTGTTGTTTTATATAGATGTTGTATACAATATAAGATGAAAAAAAAGATAATTATATAACAATAATAATAATGAACATAATAAATTATTATGCTCTACTTTATAATATATAAAGTACTGATTTTTTAATATTGGTTTATTGAATATAGTATTTAATAGCGATTTTTTAAAATTAAGAATTAAGTAAAAGATAACGTGTGTCTGACGAAAAATAACGTGATAAGTGAAGATAACATCGCTTTTTTTTTAAGAAACCTATTTTCTACCGCTCAAACACCGCAATGGATTCTATACATTGGCTATTATTGGCGTCTATCTCACTGCATATATACGGTTCATCCTTTTTTTTAAATCACGTTTACCAGATAAACTAACAATTTTTTCATAGAGAAAATATAATCGAGAAATTATTACCGTTTTGTAATATATTTTTGAAGTTAAAAATCTGTTGGAAAAAGAAAAGAAAATTTCTCAGCAATTTAAAAATTACTCAAATTTATCGGAGTGAAGGTGCACGGATTTTGGCGGAATTTTTCGGGAAAGTGCTTCTAAAATGTGTTTCTCGATACCGGGAATCAATTTTCGTTGCCGGTATATATCTTTTTCAGGACACCTCATGGACGCGGCGATGAAGGCTCGAAGTAGATGATGCTTCCTTCCTCCGTCTGTATCTGTCGATTGCCAATATCTCGGCAAGACGGCAAGAGACGGCGGGATCGAACAAGTAGGATTCTTGGTTCCGATAAGAGTTAGTGCTCACTTGTTGACCCGCTTCGACGATCGTAACTTATCGAGATACAAGACCGACGATTGAGAGAGACGACGTGTGGCCAGACGTTGAGAGTCTCGGATTTATCGAGAGGTCTTTCTTAATAACATCGCGCGCACGAAGATTTTTATGGCGTGTGCGATAGATCACATGACACATCAATGCGGTTTAGTGATTTTTAGTTAGACATTTAATTGATTTTTAGTGGCGAAAACTCGCGGTCGATTAAGTATCATATTGCTACGACACTCAATTCGTCTAGAGTTATTACACTCAGAGAAAAACATAGTGATGACAACTGTACAAGTTTTATATGTAGAATGTACTAAAGAAGCGCTCCAGATAACATAGATCAATGTAAGGCATTAGTAAATATTGCACATACTCGTGCACAAGAGATTAATAACGCCAACTTAAATTGGCCACGTCTTCTCTGGAGCCGTCTTTAGTTAGAACAAACTATATTTTATAATTGCAACAACTGTAAAATAGTTGAACTATGTACACGAAAAGAGAATCATTTTGCAGAATTAAGTATTTAAAAATTTAAACTAGATACATTTCTAAAAATAATTCTATTGGACCGATCAAAGTAATTATGTAGTAATTTCAAGAATGATGAGCAATGTTGCAAGAAGTTTCGACATTCTAGCAATCAGTTTGAGCGACCTACATGATTATTTTGAGGCTCCAACAAAATTATTTTCAGTTTTTTAGATCTGTATCTATAGCTAAATTTTTAGATCATCCTTTGTCGCAGTAAAATCATCCTTTCCATGTATATTAATTCTGCATAAATATAAAACTTGTATACTTGTCACCTTTATACATAATTGTTATTTGTCTTTTTCTCTGAACATACGGCAAAGAATTCACGATCGAACTGGATAATTCTCTATAGTAATTCATATAGTGCTATTACACCACGTATCGCACGGCAAGTAAATGTTCTGTTTTGCAGTTTGCTTGCAAATCATCGTTAGGCATTTCGACTCATCGTTTGGCATGATCCGATTGGATTGCGCGCGCTCGCGTAGTCGAGTAGAATTATAGACGCAGTGCGCCGGCCAATGCCGATCCGTTACAACGAATAGCTACAGATAGAACCGATAATGAATTGGAATTGTTCGGAAACTGCATAGGCGCTTTAGCAACAACGCGAGTACCACCGTTTACTACAGTTGCGCACATAGTTATTCCATTCGAATAATATGTTTCGGTAATTGGAGGCTTTTACGTGTGGGTCCAATTGGAATTGCCCGTTTCTATGCCAATGACAAGTCTCTTCGGTGAAGTTAGCCTGTCATATTCGGAAACGCTCGTCACGGCGAGCGTATTTGTTTAAGTTGGATTGCTTCCTTTGATACTTAATTGCTCGCAATTCAATACCATTCTTAGTACAGGTCGTAAATTCGTTGCATCTAAATAGTTTTGGCCCGTTGAAAACTTTGCAATGAGTTGACATTCATCTTTTTATCATGATATAAAGGAATCAAGGCTCATTTAAACGAAATGATTTTCTCTAAGTAAGATCGATTATTTTGAATCTGATTTTTATCAGCAAAAACGTATTATTTATTCCGACATTTTAGTATCCTCTATAATGGTAAATAAAAGATTTTACAATATCACATGATTAATAATGAATATTGTATTTCTTTGATTTTTGATAAAATAATGTATTTTTGATCCATGAATGTGTGACGTAACATGAATTAACATAGAAATTGCGAGAAGGTACTAAAATGCAGGAACAGATGGTGCGCTTCTGCCAAAAAAGCGGGACGGAAATAACAGCCAACGGAGAGAAGAGATGGAGAGCAACCTAATGAATGCCATGTTAAATTTACCTGTGCACCGACGAGGCCAGCGCGTAATCTAGGGATGTCCGTGTGACTCCAGTCTGATCTGGCCCATGGGTCAACCCTGCCGAGATCGCTGCTCAGGTTGACTTCGCCAAGTTGATTGTGTACGAACTTTCTGACGTTCCAGGGCAAATCGTTGTGCCTGCAAATTGGAAATATGAGTTTTAACAGAATATTACGTGCAACATGTATAATATTTTTACTAAGAAACATTTCTGATTGCAAATGAAAGAATCAGGAGATTCTGATCATATCAGAATTCTGATTATCTCAATCAGATTTATAATAAATTCAACTAGAAAATTTTGATTTGTTCATTTTCAATTAAAATTTTAATTAATGCAATCAAACTCTTTTTCTAGTATTGCGGTACTCAGCAGTAGGATTTATTAACTTGAAAATTTATGATATACGCTATCTGTATATCATATATGCAGATTTATATAATAATCTAAAATTTTACAACTCCTATACTGATTGAGTACAACACAATACGAAATTGTTTTATTTAAAATTCTTTTATATCTAAAATTTTACAGTAAAATATTATAGATGTTATCTCTTCTGCAAATTTTAATATTATATTTTATTGTGACAAATATTGCCGAAGCCTCGGTCGAATTAGGAAAACGCTTGTATGTACAGGAGATCTGGGTTTGAATTCTAGCTGAGGTAATATTTTTTGTAATAAATTATTTACAGTTTTTTAAATGCTATAATAGCATAAAATTATTAATATTCTTCTAAGATACTTACGAGTATCAAAAATTATTAAATTGCTTGTCAATTTAATATGAGATACAATTAAATACTCTAGTTCTATTCATTTTGTGTTTTAAAATTGAAAAAGATTTCGGTATGTGGTTTTGCAGTATTGGATATGTAAATTCATTCTGAAATATTTAAGCATTAAGATTCGCTTTGAAATCGAATATTATTTCTCATAATTAATTTATTTATTTAGACGTCAGTCTAATATGAGTTATAATTGTATAATATTTTATTTTGTCTATCTAATGAAGTTATGAAATAGACAATCGAAATCTATATCCATTGTAGGATGAACAACTAATGTTTATCAGCTTAAAAATTTGTGGTATGTAATTTTTTCTTTAATAATTATGACTGATGAAGATTGTAGTCAAAATTTGTTTTGTTTTTTTTATATTTTAGTATATAATTTTTATAATATAGGTACTTAATAAGATATTCTTATTTCTATTTTTAACATTTTGCATCATCTGTTTGCGTTTTTGGTTTTTGAATTAAATTTTTTTTTTATTATAACAACGAGCTGAATTTTATAATGATATAATCTTTGTAATATCCTGCAGCGATATGTTTTTTATTTAAATATCACAATTATGGAATTATATAAATAATATATTCGAAATATATATTGGTCTGCATATTGCGATGTTACTTGAGATTAATAAGCAAGATAGAATCTAAATGGGATTTATTCGGTTTCGAGTATCTGGGGATTATATCCATATGATTATGTAATGTAATATATGATAGGTTGTAATAATTACTTGCCATTATATTAGTGAGATCATATACTCCGAAAACAAGACCATATAATGGGCAATTCAATTAATATTATTTTTCAAATGTCTTTACATATTAAAAATATTGTATATATATATATATATTTTTTTTATTTTGGCCAATGGTACGTTTTATCGTCAATAAAAACGCTTACCCGTCGATCAGAGGCACTTCAGTGAGAATCCTCCTGATCACGTCCAGCCTCTGCTGGTGCGTGGCAGGCGCGGATTGTAGTAGAAACGGCAGACAGAGGCCTCCGAGGAGTAGGACGACCACTAGGAGCAGGACAGGCGCCAACACCCGACATCTCCTGCGAGGACTCTCGTCTCTGCGATCCTTGCTGCTGCCGCTGCTAGGCGAGTCCTCGCACGGTGGCGGTAATCGCACGGTGCCGTTGCAAGGCGCCACGTCTGGCAGTTCTGTTAGGCACGTGGTCTGAAAGAAAAAAAAATCCAAAATTGTATGACATTCTGCTTACTTTTCTATTATTGATCTCGTTGAATTATTAATTTCGTTGCAGAGAAAATTGTTATAAAGAATAGAAATTATCGAATAAGCTGATGTCATTTATCATTATTTTGATATCAAAATGATGTCGAGTAATGTCACTTTGTTTGTTGAGTATTAAGTTCTTTAACAAGCGTAAAAGAAATATTATGATATACCTATTTAGTTGAGAGAGAGAGAGAGAGAGAGAGAGAGAGTGGTTTTATAATATTTTCCAAAAAATTTTCTGAAATTATGTACACATTTCTTAAATAATACATTCTTAAGTTTGAAATTTCAAAATTTATTTTTATCAATTTTTCAGTAAACTATAATACTTTAGGCTATTGAACTATTAGGATATCTAATAATACGCACATCTATTTTGTAGGTAGCTTTTTCATCAGTTTGGTTGATGTTCAAATAGTGACTAAGTTTGCGAAACAGATCTCATTCATGAAGCAGACAGAATATTTGAGTCAGTTCAGTATATCGAGATATTTGCCTAGTAAATTAATTAATCTGGTTAATAGCCGTGGCGGAGATTACACGCTGATATTCAGATGTAAATGCATACGTTTGGAAATAAATAATTATTTGTCTGTAATTTCGTGAGTTATAAGCGACATTGCAGAAGGTTAATACTTTTCTGGTTAACTGAAGTCACAATATATTTTAATAATTAAAATAAACTAACTGAGTATTGGCAAAAGATTTTAATTAAACATATTCAAACGTATTAATATGATCAAACATTATATCTTTTAAAATTGTTTAAGATACGTTTTTATATATTGCATTAAGAATTAATAACATATTTTGACATTCTCGTAACGCATTAAAAACAAATTGCGCTTCTTTTGATTAATATACGATCAAATATATTGGATGAAAACTTTTTGCTACATATTGATCTGACACATTTTACTGCAGTTGCACGGTGCAACATAAGTTTATATTAAAAGAAAAGTATTGGATATTTGTGTGATTATAATTGTATGGTAAAATAATTATAGTTAGAAGTTCCATTTTTATTACTGGTATAATGTTAGTAGTAATAATTAATTATTTGTAGTTCTATACAAGATATATATAATTGGTCCCGAAAATGATTATAAATTATAGCTAAATTGTTATTATAATTGCACAATTTTTTTTCTCGGTATAACGATATTCGCAAAATTGTTCGAAATTTTTCAGATATACTGAGATACTGTAATGAGTTTCGTAGCTATATAGCAGGGATATAAATTCTGTCGTCTCATACACGTGCGAGACTTTCCGACGCGAGCGGAACGTATCCGGGCGAAGTTAGACAATCGCGCGTGTTAACGACTATTTAAGTGTCTCTCAGAAAGTGCATTACGTTATAGTGGCGCATGCAGTGGAAACGGTCGGCACGACGGCTGTAACCTGTCCGCGGAAAAATACAACTACCCGTGGACGGAAGTATAGCCTCGAAGGAGAGTGTTGGATGAAAGGAGGACTCCTCCGCGGCGTCACTGCGACGCTCTGCAGGCAACGCGCGGTAAACTTTTGTTCGCCCTCCTTTCGGCCACCATAAAACACGTTAACGCCTGGCTACGGATTTTCCGCGCGTATATGTATATCATATATATATA
>NW_017305683.1:2930303-2948594 GCF_001594115.1 Trachymyrmex septentrionalis
CTCCTGAAGCAGACTCGGCAGAGCGAAGCGAAACGATAAAAAGCACTGCTGAAAGCACCCTGCCGTGTAAGCTCGCACATTGTCAAGCACAAAGATTCACCGTCACGTGTATAGCATATATATATATATATATATATATATATATATATATAGTATAGTCGTGTAGACTGTAGAAGTCTACACAGTCTACACAGTTACGAAAGGTATTGGGATACTTGGCGAGCCTCTGGGAATTTTCCCAGTTTCTACAGTTGTCGTAAACAACTCACCAAGTCATAACTTTCGTGTATACACCCCTTCGCAATAACTCATGATACTCATCAAATTTCACACGGTTATACAAATCAAATAAAATCGCGGATCCTCGTTGAGACGATTGATTGATACCATCAATGATAAGAGAATAACTTTTCATAACTTTTCCACAGTTGTTTGAGTAAAACTTAATTTGTATACGTCAACATTTTCATATATAATACATTAATAAAAATAAGCAAAGAAGTCATATTCATTCGAAGCGAGTCTTTGTGTCTAATAATATTTTTGTGTGAATTTGGACGAATTCCAGTTCAAGCAAACTACGCGTCGATTATTTGCTGGTGTTGAAATACAATCCTGAACTTAAGCTGGGGTACGTAATATCACTAATTAAATTCACAAACAATTTAATATTATTGATGCTAATGAGCATTCTTTAAACACTGTAGAGAATTTAATATATTAAATTTTAAGCATTTTATAATAATTATTCTTGATTAAGATAGTTAAGGAAACCGTAATAAATTGCGAGCTTTCAATGAGATATTCAACACAATTAAAAACAGAATCAAATAATAATAATCGAAAAGAATAATTGAAAACCGGAATTGAAGATAATCTCGTTGTCGCAGATAAAAAAGGTAAAAAATAATTAGAAAGATATAAAGAATTTTTAAAAGATACAGCAAGTACTTACGCCGCTTCCAATACTTCTTTTGGTGAAACTTAATATCTCATGCACGTCCTTTTCTATACATAATTGTTCTGTTTAACGTATTTATGGTATACAATAATGTTAAGGATACAAAGTTTCGCGAGATGCTTGCACGCGAAGAAGCTCAAACGAGAGCGATGAACGTCGGATGAAGCTGGCAGAATCAACGAACTAAACCGTAAAAGTTATCATCGGTATTATCGCGCGAAAGAAATAACGGTATGCGTTATCATCGAAGCGCGAAACAGCGAACGCTATTCTCATTTTTAGCCGTTTCTCCGTTTTCTTATTCATGACTCTGCTCGGTGAGAATCGATTATCGATACTGTGGGTAATTAATAGCTGCCTGGAGGTAATGAAAATGAAAGCTGGACACGCGTCGTTTCCGTGCATGTAACTGAGAGAGAGAGAGAGAGAGAGAGAGAGAGAGAGAGAGAGAGAGAGAGAGAGAAAGAAAAAGAGAGAAAAAGGATTCTCCTGATAATACTCATAATTTATTGTTTAAAATTAAGTCTGGTGATTACAATTTTGTTTTCTTCTTTTATTTTCTAAATACAAAAATAAACGAATATTTCTCTTTATTCATTAAATATCAATGTAAAGGATAAAATTGAAAGTAATCTTTAAAATCGAACACATTTTCTTCCAGCAGTTTAATGGCGAAATAAAGAGAACAATTCCGAGTTTTCGATTTTTTTTTATGCGAGCAATCGCCGACAAATTAATTTCTACTTTGCCACGCAGAGTACGTAAAGACAATTATTACCACTCGTGATAATAATAATAGGCGACCACCTTTTAGTGCTGCTTCTCCAGAATTTAACGAAAAAGCGAATTCAACATACTTTTATAACGTTGCTAAAAGTTTTTACCGCGAGCGTAAACGTATTAATTAAGCGTTAATTTAGCGCGTTTAAAAATGAAACGACACATAAGGCGGTTATGCAGATACAAAACACAGGAGATGTAACGTTTTGACTCATTTCCATTTTTCTTAAAATGAAATTTCTTTTATTAGCGTAACAGTTCATGTCTCTTCAAATGTCATTTTCTTTACACAAACTTTGAAAATATTTAAAGATTTTATTTTATTTTTTGGAGGAGGAGAGAGAGAGAGAGAGAGAGAGAGAGAGAGGGAGAGGAGAGGAGAGGAGAGGAGAGGAAAGAGGAGAGAGAAGGGAGGGGAGAGAAAAAATAGTATAAAATATTATTTAACGTGTTAGAGAACTTCTTGAAGGATACAAGGAAGAAAGAATAAGTTTATGTTATACATTTTTGTTAATTGAAAAATTTTTTTTTGTTCTACAAAAAATATGAGAGATAATAAGAAATTAAAAATAAAATAAAAATTGTTATTTATTGTGTTGATTATTGTCAGAAAATTTACATATAATTTGCACACGAGATATTATTTCCGTGTTAAAGTGTAAGTTTGGGTTTATTTTTTTCCGTATTTGTTGGAATTTTGATTTTTTTCGACAGTATTTTTTTTAGGTACATTGATGCGAGAAACTCGACAAAATAATAAAAGTGATAGATAATATAAATAAAAGATTTCGAAATTTCCATACTTGAAAAATAATGCCTAGCCGTGTGTGTTCTTTTTTCGATTTGCAATTGTAAAATATGACAGTATCACATGTATACGCTTGTTATCCTGTACTCATACAGTCGTGCCGTTTTGCTCTATACAACTCGTAGTACCTACTCTAAAACTATAATGGAAGTCCTTTCGCATCTGACGTGTTCTTACGCGATTAAGTCCGGACCCGACTTCTCAAGGAGATGTGAAGTGTGAGATTCGTAGTTGGCTCTTTGGGTACACGACGGGAAACCTGGAGGTGAACGCCATCGTTGATTCCTTCTTGTGTCTAGTTAATGGAACTAAGAAGCTCGTAAACGTATTAACTGCTGCAAAGGACATTGGCTTTGATCCACCTGTGACGAGTGCCTATCCTCGTCTTTGCTCTTTGAAAAGTAGTATGTGTAATTCGCTGTTTTAAGTGCAAAAATAAAGCTGATCGCTAATGTAAAATTATTAAAAATTAATAAATAGCCATGCACATAGAAATTATTATTTAAATAAATATAAAGTTTTTTGATAGTCAAAATATAAAAAGATACTAAATGAAGGTGTTTCTAGGTAAATGTATTTTAATTTAAATTGTGATACGTATTTCTGAAACATTGGTTGCGTATATCAGCATTTGAGTATTTCTTTTATTATCGGTTTCTGTTTTCGAACGAGAAAAGGAAACATTTGAGACGTGTCTAGTGATGATATTTCGATCGATATCTTTTCTTTTCATACATGTATAAGCTAACCATAATATGAAGAAAATACGAATAATCCCGCAAGCATAACTGATCCGTATAGTCATTTAGGTTTAGCGAACCCACGGACCCCGAGCTCATCATACTGCGGACACTCGCAATAGATACATCACACATCCATTCATGTACAGGTAAATTTTTAAATGATAATGCAGCGAACAGTTACAAAAGGGATAGATTAATAAAAAAAAAAAAAAAAAATAAGTTGAGACATAGATGTATATATTATATATACGTATACATTTTTTAAAATAATTTTATTAAATTTAATATAATTAACTCTTATGGTATCAAACACAAACTATCGGTCTGACATCTTGAATTCATCCATTTTTTTTTTACATATTTAAAATGATACTAAAGAATTCTTAAAAATTTGCAAACATATTTTCTCCTTTCTAGAACAAATGGAAAATGATAAAATGTAGTATATAATTTAATTTGTTGAACTTGCGAGAAATTTGCACGAATAAAACTCGGTCGGACATGAAATATTCAGAATAATATCGTAAGGGTTTATATTATTAAATATTTATTAAATTTAACAATTTAATATAATTAAATTTAATAAAGTTAAATTTAATGTAATTAATTTAATATATTTCTATTTAATATAAAGATCCGTATAGAGAAGAAAAAAAAAAGAGAAATAAAAATCATCAGAGAATGTAATGCAATGTAATATAGATACAGCCTAACATTTTCTTTCCTTTAAAAAAAATAGAAGAGAAAAAGAGAAGATTTGCGAAAGATGCATTAAGAACTTGTCGGACAAGCGACTTAAAGTCTTCTTTAGGAGATGCATTCCCGTTAAATAAGTCCCGTAACGAGGTTCCTCGCCAAACTCTCGTAACAGGGTGTCCTCCTTCGAGCTTCTTGAAGTGCGCCAAATTTTATGTCTCGCTATAACGACGGGGAGATAAAAGCCACGCGAGTTTGGAGAACGCTTATCTCGCCGTTCATAATTTCGGAAATCGGACAAGTGGGACACGACCGCAAGAATGGATGGTAAGTTTTAAGCTGTAAAGTCCTCGCGGAGTTTACTCGTCGTTAATAGCGCGCCATTGCGGTGTCAAGAGAATCAAGTGAGTGTCGGAGGGGAAAGAGGCACGGGAAACTTCAATAACGAATGTAATTCACAGTCGCGGTCGTGTGTCCGGTTTAAAGCCGCACGTTAAACACTACATCTCTCTGTACTAGGGTAAAGACACTTTCTATCCCTCTGCACTTGTGCGTGTACGGAAGTAATAGGCGAGGAAAGGAGATTTGAAAGACGGCGGGACCAGAACGATACCGCGTGCGAGAGCATTGTCAAGTTTTCGTATAAATTTCTTCTCGACGTGAATTCAAAGACCGCTGCGGGGAGGTTCGTATAAAGCCGTGCCGGAAGGGTAGTTGGGACGAAAGCGGTGAGGGCTGGCCTAAAGAGCAGGTGGCATTTGAGACTACGGTACCCTCTTGTGTCCCCTTCTCCTTTCACTCCTCTTCTTGTCTTTATCTCGGCTGTCTCCTCGTTCTCTTAATTCCGGTGCGATTAACGATCCGCGCTGCTGAGAAATTAGTCCGTCTTGTTCCTGTCCTTTGCTTTCTCCTCCTTTTCTCGTGCTTCTACTCACTTTTTCGACGTGTTGGCGTTTCAATTTCTTCTTATTTTTCCTCCTAATTATCACATCCTTAAACATGAGGTCTTTCGTCGAACGATCCGTCTTTGTCTTTTTTAAAGCTTGACAAAAGAGCAATGATAATTCAATCCGGTTAGTTAAAAATATGAAATTTTGTTATTTTTAACTTCCATGTATATCAAAATATAAATCAATCCATATTGTTATGCACTTAATAGTAAATAATAATCGAAATTTTTGTTAAATTTAATATTAATTTTAGTTACATTTTAATATTTAATTTTTAGTTAAATTGTTTAATTTTATTGGTTTAAAGTTAAATTAACCTCTCCATCGACAGCGTGAAATTTCCATCTTTTTTTCTGCAACTTGGACCTTCGAACTTCAGTACAGATTCTTATATATTATTCTGAATAAAAATCTGAAAGAATTCTTACATTTGTATAAGAACGATAAAAAAATTTCAACGAGTTTTTATTATTATAGAAGTGCATTTTACTTATTTTTTACAGATTTAAATTTATCTACTAAAATTTATAATAAAAAAATCGACTTTTAGAGTTCCAACATTATCGGTGAAGGATTAACGACATGTATTGAGTAAGTGACGACCTATAGAAATGGTTAAAAATAACTCAAATTGTGTGTGGATATAATTTAACATTATGAATTTAACGATATATTAGGAATGAAACATAAAGTTAATATATCACATAACTATATGCATATTCATATATAGTATATCTTACAGTTAAAGTAGAATTCAGTAGTAGAATTCTATAGACTCTTATAGAGGCTTATAATCGAAGAATCAGTGTATGCCCTCTTTCATATCATGCATAACAAAGTTTGTGGTGTATTTATTTTGCAATGAACGCAGCACCGCTTTTTTGTTAATCGAGTGGTGGTGTGCTTAACGCTGAATCGGACGAATGAACCGTAAAAAGTGGCAATTTTCTAGATGTTAAACAATATTATTTAAGAAGAAAATTCCGATTCTTTCTCGTCGGGATCGAGATTATTAATCGCCATTATTAACGTCATTTTATGTGAGCTGATTAAAAGGAAATAACGAGGAATTTTATAATTATCGTAGTGATTGCGTTCTGAATTATGCGTTTCGAAATTATCAATACGCTTGTCACGACGGACAAATACCGCTCGTTTATTATCATTTCTCGCTGCCTCGCAACGCGCATGTATTCCCCTGACTCTTTTAATCCCTACCGGTCGGAACGTTAATTTCGCCATTCTGTCTTCAATTGTATAAGCCGCTCGTTAAATGTAAATTTTCTGCGTGTGACAACACGTTACGGGAGATATCCAACGACAGCCGCATGCGTGGTTTAGATTCGCGCCGGATTAGACTTAATGAATTTACGCCATTTCGACGGTCCGAATGTCGACATCGAGGCGGAGATGCGCTAACATACGGGCATTTAGTCGGAATTAAGGATGACCTTTGTTCTCGCGAGCCGTTGCGCTCGCCACACGCGAATTCGCACGTCCGCGGACATTTTGTTTTGAGTAATGAGCACGCTCCGCAATTGGCGCAAATACTAATGCAGAAAGAGCAGGAGGGAGAATGAAATGGGGAGAAAGAGCTTTTGTCTAGCCGGAAAATGGCGGTACCTCGTCTGTCGAATGGCCGGACAATAATTTACGTTCTTGTCACGAGAGACAGACGAGAACTAGTCAGACAGTCTACATTTGTTTTAATATATTCGTATTGCAATGTAGAATAACATTCTGTTATTTTACACGGATTATATTGGGATGCATCAAATCCATATTTATTTTTTTGATTAATTTGGAGTCGATTTTCCCAGAGCTCATGATAGACCTGTTGGATACCTATATAATGAATCTATTGGATATCCTATTTAATTATAAATCTAATATGAAATATATACAAATATATATAATAAGGCTCGAAAGAATTTAACAGTGAAAAATGTAAAAAAGCTCATCGAAGTCTACATCAGCTATTCGGATGCACAGAAATTCTTTATTTTTCGTATGAATGTAACAAAACAAATGAAATATACGTTTCAACCCTTCAATTCGGGTCCTTGTCAATAAAATATAAATCGAAATTACATAATTAACGCAAATTCCAAGTTGATGATTCCCGACAAATTAGTTCGTTCTTCTTTATCCAAATGCCAAATTAGCTATGTAATAAATAGCCCAATGATTATCAAAATTATTACATTATACAATAACAATATAAAACTTACATAAAGAAAAATCGAAATCATATTCATTGCGTTACTACTTAGAATCATATCGCCCATTAAATTGTCAGATTTGTTGTGTAGTCATTCAAAAGAAACACGAAACGAAAATTAGAGAATTATTAAAATCATTTGTCTGAATTTTCTATTATATTCACTTACATGTAAGCATTTTCTCGCGGCTTCACCAAAAGAATTTGTAATGTCGACAGTCAGAGATACAATGATAGTCAAAATAATAAAGTCAAGTAGTTATTGAAATAAAAATAAAATAAACTAAGAACAAAAGAGGGTAATATTAACGTCACAATTCAGTAAACAAATTCATATATAGTGGGTTCAAAGAATACGTATCATTTTGTAAATTCAAACTCTGTTTCTGTTGCTTTATATGGATCGCTTGAAATATATATGAGGAGATTCGTAATCTAAGAATCATAAAGTAAAAAAGGCAGAAAGGAAATCTGTATGAGCCAATGCAGTTAACGGTATGTAAATTATTGCGTGGATTCGTCTTTTGGTAATTAATTAGTATGTATAAAATCTCATATATCAGTACGACCCTAGTTTGGGTCTTCTTCTTGGTGCTTATCGATAATGTGAGATTATCATCAAGTTCAGATTGAATCTTCTATCCTTTGCAGTCCAATTACCAAGTATATCGAGTATTTAAAATAATTAAATCTGTCGTACTAAATTAGTTGAAATCACCTTAAAAAGTCCATAATGTTAAAATCAATCAATAGAAGGCGAGATCTTAGTAGAGATAATGCCTATGATAACCATATTAACAGATTGCAATTATTGGTGAATATACGCAATAATTACATTGCGAATTTACGCACCATTAATTAATTTGGCTCATGTAGATCTTCTTTCTACCTTTTTTACACAATTATGTAATAAATTTCTTTATCAAAAATGTCAATTTAGTTTTCTATATAATATATCTGCAAATTTGAATTATTCTTATTAAAATATATTTATTCATTCTTATGTCCATCTATTTTTTTATACGTTTATGTTATTTTGATTCCTTGAAATAATTAATGCCTTCTGGTTAACATAAATTAAATTGGTCTTTACAGATCCAGCGTCAATAATTATATTATAGATTTTGGCCAGAGGATTCAGTTTACATCAATAATAATTTTAATAATATACAGTAATAATAATAGTTAGTCTTCAAATCTCTATTTTTGTATATCTTTTGCAAGTTTTTCGAACCATTTTATCGATAAACGTATGATAAAAGTTTTTCTTTTAATTATACGCATTTTGCATAAACACATGTTGATTCTCCTTTGTCTTTAGATCACTTTCGTTAATGATGAGAACCTAGGGGTTTTTCCGATGCTTTTAGTTAATTAACAATTATACGATCGACGGTGCGAAAAGAACGGAAGCGGACGGCGAAAACCAGCAAGGCGGACGAATGGATCGCCTTTGTAAAACGAAGCTCGTCGAAAGGAGCCATCTCTTATTGGAATTAAATAATTTAATGCGCCGCGAGCTTTTCCGGAAATTCCGAGCGAGTTCTGCTCAGCATCTAAATTGAAACTTCGGCCTTCGATATCCTCTCGCGAGCGAAACAAAATAACGGGCATTGTTGAATTAACTTTCAAACATTACAACACTTTCCCCGACACGATTGTGTCGCGCGCAGAGCTTCGTTTGCGCGGTGTTTCTTGTTTCGCTCGTCTGCCGTTTTCGTAATCCGATTAAAATTTTATGTAATTCCGACTCTTGCGTCGTCAAGACAATCGGACGCTTTTATGAATTTTATGATATTCGTGAAGATAAAAATTTTAATTTTTATTTAGTTTTTATATTTTATTTGTAATATTATTCATATAATATTATTCAATAATTTATTTGTTTATTATTCTGCGCGATTTATTCGAAATATTTTATACATACACTGAAAGAAAAGATTGACTGCTGCAGTTAAATTAAATGGTAAAATATCGCATAGCATTTTTAATTGACTGCAGCAGTCAATTTTTGATTATAGCAGCCAATTTTTGGTTGTGTTAGCCTAATATGTCAATATAGAATTTCCATAGACTAACGTAACCAAAAATCAGCTGCTATAATCAATTAAAAATGCTATGCTATTTTCAGTCAATCTTTTTTTGTTGTGAAGATCTTATAGACATGGATGCATCTTTCTCGTTAGATAGAAAGAGACAGTAAATGCGTTGTACCAAATATACGTACACGTATGTTCGAAATAACATAAGAGAAATGACCAATAATTTCAAATATATCACGCAGTGACATTTTAATTGATGAGTTATAATTTATGAAGTAAATTGCAAAAATGATAAGACGATGTAGTGTATATTGGAGGAAGAATGGCAATATTTCCTTTCATTCGTAAGTATACTTAATGAATTATGTTTTAAAATGTAATAAAACATAATTGAAGTTTATACATATTTATATGACATTATACTCGAGTTTGCGCAATAGCCTTATTCTCATAAAAGGATAGAAGATATACTCTCTTTCTCTCTGTCAACTCGTTTCTCCAATTATAGCCACAAGACATACCCATGTTTATAAGATCTATGATTTTGTATAATTTTTGTCAGAGAGATTTTTAACAAACATGACAATAGAAATCTTTTGAATAGGAAAAAAGGTGACATAATATTTTGAAACGTTTAGTTAATATTACGATAGTTTTATTTGCGATTATTTATATTATTAAAATTATAGTTAAATTATATTCTGCCAAGTACACTAGACGAAGATTTGATCCATGGACGATTATTTCTGGCTTTATGGTCGCGATCTTCGGTTTTACAAAGTGCCTCATTTATATTATATCGAAATTTAATGTAATGCTCAATATTGAAATTTGTTACTATTTATTTGTTATACTAAAGATGACCAAAATGGTCAAAACATTTGTAATTATCAATTATTATTAATAATACACAAAAGTATTACACATTACCAGTGTCGGTTTACATTGGCTTGCATTATTGACTTTTTTATTAAAAATTGTAGTTAATATAAAGAAAAAGATATTAATATTACATAGGAAATATCGCAATAACAATGTATGTTTTGTAAATAACGGCGTTGTTTTATTGTCAAATGTAACTTTGCAGTAATTAAACAATGCATGCGGCATTTCAATGAATTTATCGAAATATAATTTAATCACAAGCATTTCATGCCGTAATCATTATTTCATAATAATTGACAAATTTGCAAATTTGTTCGTTTCAAAAGTGGCGTTTAATTAATGCTTCGTTGAGGAAAATAATTTCAGAAGATCCATAATAAAATTTGAGAGGAGTAGACGATTTTTCGTATACGGCGTGTGTAACAACTTTGATATCACTCGAGCCGTTCCATTAAATTTGCGCGCTTCACGCTTTTGTGTAGACCGGCGGTGAGATCTTTTCTTCTCGCCTTGGCCCATTTCTCCTATCCTGGCGATAAATTTCACCGAAGTTCTCGCGCTTGTCATTTTCGCAATGACATACAATACACGATGCCTCATGCATCTTTGCAAAATCTTCCGAGAGCCGGTCTCGTCTTGAAAAATTGAAACGCGATTCATGGTTTATTCCTTCGTGTCTGTCCGAGGTGTTGTTTTCCTTCGCGTCCACCGTGTGCGTGCGAGACAATCGATTTTCGCGGTTTTCAGGAAAAAGTTTCCCGCGGCGATTCTCCTCGGCGTCGCAACGGCGAAACTAAATGGCATTTGTGGCATCAGTGGTGAAGCGAGAGAAATCTACAATGGCCGGAGGCAACGCGACGTTTCTGCCTCCATTAGTAATCTGTAATGTGATTTATATTCTTAACCCTCTAATGATAAGGTCGGGGTCAAATGTGACTTCACGGCTTCATCAATCAAAGTGTTTTTTGCTTTACTGCAATTATTTAAAGTCCGTTAGTAACTTGTATATTTTTTGCTTGGATTGGAAAATAATAGCAAATTCGGTGCACCTTAGAAAGCCATCGTACGTCGATTTAATCTGTGTAAAAATGTAAAAGTGAAATATATTTTGAAAAGTGTATTTCGAATTATAAAGTACATATTTTACTTAACGGCATAATAAAATGTGCTAAGGATTTAATCCGTTTCTACGCTGTTAGATTAATTGTAAGCAATCCAATCATAGAAATGGATTGATTTAAATTTTTGACACATATAGAAATTAAAAATAGCAAAATGTTATTTAACTCAAGGGATTGGGTTAGCATTAATCCTTTGATATCTAATATAGATTGATACATTCTGAAAATTACTTTATCATTAAAAGGTTAAATTCAGAATATTGATAGGTATATGTTCAGTGCCGAATATAATAAATTGAATTAAACAATTTTGATAATCTATATACATATTATATATGTATATATATTGCACTATATAAGTTTCTATAATCAGGAAACATATTAAGAAAATTATCGTTACAGGGTATAGAGATGAAATACAAAAATGCGAAAGAATAAATAGACGAGGAAAGCGCATATAATTTTTCCTTAAATTCTATGAATACGATAATATTTTCGCGCGCTCTACGACATTCTCGTCCGCTCTTTATTGTCTCTGTTGTTACGTCATGGTTGAGTCTGTCGTGCATGAATTTCCATATTTTTCTTGTCTCTCGATTGGACTATAACTTCTACGAAATTATGGATCGTTTTTTTCCTTGTCTCGAAAAAGAGGAAACTTTGGTCTACGAACGAGAGTTAACTTCGCACTGTCCTAAAGTACTCTTGGCCATCACGTTGTTTTTTCCCCTCTCTCGAATCGACAATGAGAGATGCATAAAACATTACCGAGCTCCGATTTCCTAATCTCACCCGGCTCTATTATCTAGGTCTTCTTTTTTCTTAAAAATGTTTAGGTGAGATATTTCAATTCATATCCCGTATAATTCGTTACACTCAATTTTAAATTTCGCCAACACATAGCTAATTAACATGATTGATGTCTTTTTATACGATAATTGAAAGATTTCTGCATAAAATAAGGCAGTAATAAAGATATTCTGATTATATAATTAATGATAATGATAATGATTAATATAATTTTATTTCGTTTACAATTATTGAAGTATAATTTGATTATAAAAACGGTTTAATGTCCATTTCTATCAATGTAGATTAATTTTAATCTCGATTTAACTTACTCTTTATTCTTTTTTAATTCTTAGGAGTAAAAAAAAGATAAAAAGTAAATTAAACTAAGATTAATATACATTGATAGAAATGAGCATAAATCACATATCATTTGCTGAGAGAATTGAAGTTGTGTTTTTATGTACATTAAAAACATTTTTTTTAAATTAACCAACTTTGTAATTAGTTAAGTGATGCTAGACATTTTTATTACGTTTATTTTCTCTACAATTGTGTAATTTTATGAATACTGATGTAAAGCGAAGTGCATGCAGAAAAAACTCGGTTTTTTCATATTTATATATCATTAATATTATTTTAATCATTAGTAGCACAAACGTATGCAAAGCGTGAAACAATAATCTTTGTTTTTATTTCAATATTATAAAGTAAGAGCTTTACAATCTGTTTTTATACGTATTTTTTCGTCATTTCGCATATATATAGTTCGCTATAACAGAAGTTAAATATGCCGTAATAATTAACTCTTAAATACCACACTTCAGGAGCAACAGATTTGGGTATGTTTATTATTTCAATTTGATTTTATTGGTTATATCTTTTGCAAAAATGAACATACGATAAACAATTTGTTTTTAATTAAAACGTCAAATATTGAGAAACATATAGTTTTAAGCCAATGCATATGAAAACAACGATTTTATTGAAGTATGTAAAAATTTAGGTAAATACAAAGCAGAAAATGTTGTTGGATTGTCAAAATAATTGTGTAAAAAACTCAAGCATGATGAGAGTAATTTTATAAAAAAATTTTGATATTTTCGCAATCAATTTGAGCATTTTACATAATTAACATAATTATTTTGATGATCCAATAAAATTATTTTCAGATTTATGAATATTTAGATAAATTTTTAGATTAATATTTTAGCAAAATCGTCCTATTCGTGTATGTATTTTTATTAATGAAATTACAGTTTTATTAATGAAATCAATTATTTTATTAATGAAGTTACAAATAATTAAAAAAGTAGTACTAAAAAAACATTAGAAGAAGAAAAGCTGAAAAAAGCATTGGAAAAAGAAAAGCTATGCCATATCGATAAGGCGTTTAAGGGTTGAAAATCGTTTGATTGAATATAATGCGTCTGCCATATAACATCGAGCATTGGAACGTGACGTAAAATCCGCGTGATGCATAATCCGCGATTTTACAACATTGATGCATCGATGAGATCGCGTTTGTCATAACATCGTTGTCACTGAATGTACAATATCGGTGAGACGTTACTTTAAAAAAATGTGTACAAATTCTCCGCGTGGAACATATTGGTGGGCAACAGAGATAGAATTCCGAAGGATAAAACTTGGATGAGCGAGAAATTAATCGCGTCTGATCCGTCTCTTCCGCTTCTTCAGCGTCGTGGATGAATGATGCATAAAACATTATCGGCAGTCGCTTCGCCGACAGCGTGGCGTAATTCCTGACCTGCCTCACCCTCGTGGATCGATTACTTCTCCGGCGTGACGTTCCGATTTATTTCTCGTAATTAATTTGTCGACCATAAAGGCGTGGTGGCGAGGCGGTGGCGGTGCAATGGTGCGTGAGATGAAATCACGCGGACATCACGATAATCTGATATCGCGACAGGTAGGGAGAGTCAGTCGCTCGAACAAGTCGTCATCTCGTGATCGTGTAATGCAGGACGTTGAGATCGAAGGGCGACGTATAATTCTTGTTTATAGCGCTGACATCGAAATTTGATTTTTCGATCTACCCCGAGGGAAAAGAAGAAACTCCGACGGCCAAGTCTGTGCGAGGGAATCGAAGTTCGAGAAGACTTCGGTTGACTCTTGCCCTCGGCCATCTTTCTTACCTCGGGTCCTGTCCTACCTCATCGCCCGAAGATGAAAAATGCATAAAACATTATCGGCATTCCGTTAGCTGCGGGGGTCAGCATCCTCCTATTGAAAGGCCATCTTCTTTCCGCTTCTAGACTCGATGCGCGTGTGCGTATTCCCTTTGCTACCGCGTTTATGAAAAACGCCTGTGGAAAATGAATCGGATTACGTTCCCTAGCGTCGTCGCTTCTGCTCAGATTGATGATGAGATCTTTCTTGTCCTTTGCTTTATCGTGTTTGCTCATATCGATCGTTACGCTGATCTTTTTCCTATGCAGCTAATTTTTTTTAGAAACATACTATTGTTAAATCTTTTTACTTCTGCAGAGAGAAAATATCATTTTTATTATTTTTAAAATTCCTTTTTAATTACGTAGTGCCCTATGGAATTATCTTTTTATATTTTATTAAATAACATTTTTCAAATATTGTTGATATAAATGAGGTATTTTCCAGCTTGAGGATCAATTTATATTTAAAAATGTATTTTTATCATTAATTATTTTTACCAAAAATAAGTTTTTTCCTTAAAGTTTGTCTCTTCTATGCATTTATTTGCGTGGATAATTTTTTTTGAAACGTAATATAAAATCGTCGATTAGAAATAAATATGCAAATTTTTATATTTCGTACTTTACGTCTAGAGATCGAATATAGAATTCTACGTTAAAAAAATACAATATCTGTATTAAACTCAGCCTCTGATTAAGCTCCAGGCGATGCGTAAACATATTGAAAATTAAATACAACGAACATGGATAGATTCTCAATAAAACATCCATACCATACGCGAATAAAGAACTAAATTTTTACGGAATAAATAACGTATATTGTTTGATCACAAAGTTTTTCTTCGCATATATTTTAAAAATTTAAAAATTCAAGAGTGCTGCATATTTTATTTATATTACATTATTATATTTAACTTCTTTTATTTTATATGCCATTATCATATTACATTATCTTAGTTATGTATTATTCAGTTATTTTATCTTTCAATTATGGGAGTTTTAAAAAATAATAAGTATGTAGAGAGTGCAAAAATTGATGTGTAAAAATCGAAAAAATTAACGAGAATATATATATATATATATATTATATATCAGAAACATTATAACTATTGAATTATCGAATTCAGATTTATTTTATTCGGATTGTTGTCCGATTGAAAATATTAATCATGTATTAAAATATATTATCATAATTAATATTACCTATTCATTATGATATATTAGTCATTTAATTTATGAATATAAATACAAAAAATAAATAGTTATTCATTATGTATTATTTGACATAATTTTAAAATATAATATATCTGGAAAGATAAATAAAAAATTTTTGTTCTGTCTTGGAAGGTTCGCGGACTTGAGAAATTTGGTAATTTTAAATCATCATAATAAACTCAAACGCTTTCATGAAAAAAGATTTCGGAAAAAGTAATGAAGTCCGCGAAATGCAAATAAAAGTAGCTTTCCGAATAAAGATAACATTTTTTCAGGAAATCTA
Organism: Trachymyrmex septentrionalis; assembly: GCF_001594115.1. NCBI lineage: Eukaryota > Metazoa > Arthropoda > Insecta > Hymenoptera > Formicidae > Trachymyrmex > Trachymyrmex septentrionalis. Next base: position 2,945,993 of record NW_017305683.1, read on the forward strand.
ATGTAATGATAAAAGTCGATGTACGTTACTATATTAAAATGCATCTATTTTAAAAATATTAGATATATTTTGAAAAATCTATTCAAATTATATTGATTAAGACATTTTTGAAATTTTTCCGTTAATTAGATTTCAACTTCTGAATGATTTTTGAGATTTATTATCTATTTGTGTTAAAAGATATTAAAATATGAAAGATCATTGAGAGCAATTTTGCTATTAATATCTCTTTCCTTCATCTTTCTCTGTTTCTAATGTTGAACGTTTAATACATTTAAGTACATATGTATATCCCTTTCCGAATGGCATCGATATTTTAAGTGATAATTTCCGAATTGCTGTTATGTAAATAATTTAGTCGAATAAATTTACCGTATCCGTTCTGAGGTTACTTGAGAGAGTCTAGGGACAAATAAGACTGGCTTTTCCTTTGCACGTTAAATCCTGCTTAAACGATCCTTGCATGGTACCTTACGCGTATAAATGCGAGTATATACTATCGTGAAACACGTGTTGCTTTAAATTAAATAAAACGATAGATATATGTACATGTTCTTGCTTTTAAACAAAATACGCGTTTATATTTTTTTATACTTGAAAGTAAAGTCTTGTGAGTTTTATTTTATATTTGATTCCAAAAAAGTTTGTAAAGCGTCAGATAAGTAGAAAAATTAGCATTATTAGTAATAAATTTTTATTATTAATAATTACTGAAAATAGCGTTAATTTTTCTGCTTATCTGACGTTTTGTAAAATTTTTTGGAATTAAATATATATAGAATACAACTCGGGAGATTTGTTTAAATTATCAATCAATAATGTGAATAACTAAATGAAAATATAACTGGTAAAAAAATTATCGATTTGCTTATTGTTTCTATCTAATATTTTAACGTAACTCTAAAATTTTTATCCTGACATAAAATGACGTTTTAGTAAAAAAAAAATTGATAAAAACCGTAATAATTAAAGCAATTTGCTAAAAAATTTTTTTGTATTTTTTATTTTTTAACAAAGTACGGAATATCCAGAGACTGTTTCAATTTTCTAAATTTTTCGCGTTTTTTCAGAAGACTAACAATTCTGCTGGAAGTCATATTCGCGATATTCAGAGTGCGCGGAAAACACGGTCGAGTGATTTCTCGAGAGGGAAAGAAAACTCTGACAAAATTTCTCAAAATGTTTTTCGTGGCGGAATCGCTGTGAGGCGCGAAAATATCGTTTTGGAAAAAATTCATCTCCGCATCGTCCCCTATCGTAAATAGCGATAATTTAAAAATCGATGCGCTCGTTAAAATCCTGCCGCTTTGCTGGCTTCAGTTGCAGTCGTATTTCAGAGAATAGTTTTTATTCGCTTACATTTTCTGTCGTGTAACTACAGACTTATTTCTGATTTTTCTGCTTGTTCCACAGAACATTAGTAGACTAGACACAAAGGAATACTTAAACTGTCATGAAAAGAGACCTTAAATTGACTACATTGGCTTAATTATTAAGGCTTATTGCACTGAAGTGTCTTTGAATTAAAAATAAATGTTATAATATTTATAGATTTAGATATTCAAGAAGCAATTCCTTGAGTTAAATTAACGTTTAATTATTTTTACTTTCCATGTGTGTTAAAATGTAAATCAACAAATGTATATAATGAGGCTCTAAAGAATCTATCAGTAAAATGTAAAAAAGCCCATCAGAGCCTACATCAGCTATTCGGATGCACAAAAATTCTTTATTTTTTCGTGTGATTGTAACAAAACAAATAAAATATACGTTTCAACTCCTCAATTCGAGTCCTTATCAATATAAAATATAAATCAAAATTACATAAATAACGTAAATTCCAAGTTGATAATTCCCGATAAATTAGTTTGTTCTTCTTTATCCAAATGTCAAATTAGCTATGTAATGAATAGCCCAATAATTATCAGAAATATTACATTATACAATAATAATATAAAACTTACATAAAGTAAAACCGAAGTCATATACATTGTGTCACTACGTAGAATCACATCGCATATTTTTGATTTCAGGAAATATGAGTTTCAATGGATATCCATTTGTTTAAAAGAATTTTTATTATTAATTCAAAATTCTCTTGATGGCAAATAGAGTGGGACAAAGATAAAATTCTATCAATTAATGATTGTTCTCACTTTTTGGCATAAAGAATGTCTGGAAAAATAATTAAGATAACAATCAGAAAAAGTAGGTTTGTGCTACTAATTTTGAACAAGAGAATTTCCTTTTTTAATTAAACTGATATAAAAAAAAAATCTAACCTGTTTCCACCTATTTCAGTTATAAATTTTAATCTGGAATGAAATGAACTGAAGGTGTTCAACAATGTATCAATGTGTGACGCATCATATGCTAACGCAATATTATCAACATACCTCACATAAAAGAATGGTGTAATTGGAAGTTTCTGTAATGCTTTCATTTCAAGGTCTTGCATAACAATATCCAACACAATGGATAAATCAATCCATTTCTGATTGAATTGCTTAGTTTGAAAGTAAACATCGTTTATAAACACGTGCGTTAAATGTAAATTAATCCATTTATGCACGAATTGCTTAGTTTTAAAGTAAATAACGTT
>NW_017305683.1:2948694-2964277 GCF_001594115.1 Trachymyrmex septentrionalis
TGACACAAATTTAACTCATTTCTTTAGATAAATTGTTTAACTTTATTATTATATTTTAATTAAATTGATGATGTATTGAGCAAGAGCAGTGACAATTTATAGAAATTATTATAAAAATAACTTAAATTGGATATAATTTTATATTATGAATTAAATAGTTTTTCTTAAATGTGTAGACATTCCCATTTTATTTTTATACTGTTTTTTAAATTATCTGTACTTCTACAATTTTTATCTCAATGACAAATTTGCACCATCTAAAGTTTTAACATTATCGATTCGTTATGTTCTGCTGGAAAAAAGATTGGATACGAAGATGGTTGAGACGAAATGTGAAAATCGACCAAGTTTGCCGCTGTTTGTATTACAATTCCCTTCATATATGCACGTCCCTTTGTCGTCTTTCATTTCAAAGTGCATCTTTCTTTCAGTCGGGAACAAAGCGGAAGAATTGAGATAAAAAAAGTATTGATATCTTTTTTTTTCCCAGAGTCGTTTACTTCACTATGAAAATTTAAAGAGGAGAGTTTAAGGTTCTTCGGCTCTTAACCCTTAATTGGCCATATAAAGTGCTTGCGGTTCTCCGGGCTTTTAGTATAATTTTACGTGGTACGCTACACGTTCGAAATTGAAAAGGCATTTTTATAAATGTTCTTGGAAAGAGATGTTGAACAGTTTCTTTGGTGTAATAGTTCGAAGTAGATTTTACTTTAGAAAAATTTCGATCATGATATTTTACGCAAAATTATGATTTTTTTTTAAATTTCCTTTCAGTAAAGATCCATTTCGCATAATCTAAAGAACCCGCTGTTAAAATATGAGTAGATAACTTTAGAACATGCTAGTGCACGCGGGTAAACTTCTTCGTATATTTAAGAGGTTCTCTCCCAAGCTCGCCATCTCTTGTTGGTTTGTCCGACGTTATCGAATCTCCATTGTCAAAAATTACGACACCCCACTTTATAATGGGGGCGTACCACTTTATATTAAATTTCACGATTTAATAGCTGTGCTATTTTACGAACTTTCGTCGAGAAATGGTGTAGACGAACTTCGTTTTGAAATATATTTAAGTGATGCGGACGAACTTACTCTTTACAAAGTAATATATATTTATGATGTATTATTTAATTTCTGTTCGTTAAAGTGAGAGATCTCTCCAAATATAGTGAACGCAGCAATATATGTATACAGGGTGTTTTATTTTAATTAATCTGGTCAATTTTCTCCGATATTATTGATGATATAAAAAAAAAAATTTTAGGACGGAGAAAAATAATTTTGCTATGAATGCAAAATTTAATTGTCAAATTTGTTATTTATAGCAAACAAATTTGCATATTTAACAAAATTTTTGCATTTGTTGCAAATAATTTTTGTAGCAAGTACAAAAAAATAAGTATTTGTTACATGCAAATAATTTTACGTGCTGTTAAATCTATAGTGTCAAATTTAATCTAATTTATGTCGTTACTTACTACTTAATATATTGTTTTTTATACTAAAACAATGATTAAATTTGACATTATATAACGTCAATTTGACGCTAAAATGAAATAGTATACCATGTAATTTTCAACGACAAAAACGCTATAAAAATAGAAAATTAGCTTAAAATAGTAACTTTATATTTAATATATCTGTTAGCGTAATTTTTTCAACCCATTCTTCTTATATAATTGTTATGATTTTAATTAAATTATATAATTACATTAAATTAAAAGAATTAAAAGTATAATTTTTTAAATTAAACAAATATACGTGCTGATACATAAAACTAAATGTACAGAGATCTGAGGAACTATTAACTCTGAACGAGATGTTTATATATAATGTTTATAATCTTTTTTATATCAATTTGTTTCACGTGCGATGTCAGGTTTCTCTTTCGTTTCCTGTCGTTCTTTCTGTCGCGCGTTCTCGTATCCTAGCTTCAACCATTCGCCGTGAACCCTTTTAGACCTATCGAGTGTTCCACGGTCGAGCAATTTTCCGTTAAATCGCTCGGCAGCCCAACTAAATGAAATCGTGTTTTCCGCGCCCTTCGACCGATCGCCTCAGTGTTAATGGTCGCGGTTGAGAATCGATACATTTGAGTCAATAGCTTTACTCGTTTGATAGTTTTTTTCTGTTTCTGTAAAAAAATATTGATATCCAAATCGCAAAATTGGTTATAAAGTTGGTATCGAATTTCCTGTATCGTATTTACAACACAAATATTTATAAATGAAAAAGTTTGAGCAGGAATGTTAAATCTAAAAATAACAATATTTTGTCTTATATAATTTATTTTTGAACATTAATAAATACTTGATTTAAGTCTTGTAAATTGTACCCGTTTCTATTAACTTAGAGGCCTATTCTAACTCTTAATGACGATATCGTTATATTATCGTTGCGCAGCTTTATTTACTATATATGCAAAATCTACGTAATGACAATGTAACGATACGTTGCAGTCGTTGAGACTTAGAATAGGGCTTTTAATTCCTATTTAAAAAATATAAAAAATATTTATTTATTATCCATAAGATTTTCTTTGTATAAAATTTTTAAAAAATTAAAAAAATTTTTATTTGTTGTATGATTATCTATTATTATATAGTTATATTATTTATTATTACTATTATTAGTTGTATGTATTATATAACAAGTTTTTACTAGTTATATTATGTAAGCTTTTTATTACAATATGTATCCTATATATATAACATACAGTCTGGATCGACTTATTGACGTTCGGCATCACATCGTGCATATGATATGATGTTTATTGTTGCCTTGTGAATATTTGGAGAGCTGACCGATGTTGATTTCATCTATGGCATTTGTTCATATCAAATAATTCTTGTTTCGTAAATATACGCGAGCTAACACTGTCATAGAACGATTTCAGAAAACGGAAGTTTTTGATTAAATTAATTTGTTATCGAATACCGTAAAATATATCGATGTTGTTCAAATATTGTTATTGAACTATTCTATACAGAGCTATTTACACATAAAGTATCGAGATGTCGAACGCAGTCCCAGTAGACGCTCCGCCCGCGATAGCGGACGCTATTGACGTTAATCTAACAAGTAAACGAACTCGGATTTTTCCGGCCTCTTCTGTGCACAAGACCGACGCTTAAAGGCTCACAAGCCTGGCGGCCCCCGACGATATTATATAACGATCCTCCCCGTAACTTGACGAGGCGTGAAGCGTTCCCTTCCGCATGGCGATCATCGTCGTCGTGGTCCCCACGACCCCGCGATTTAGACGAACACACAGGTGAACGAGGTAGATCTCTGCGAGCAAGGGTATAAGGGTCGACGATCTTCATCCCTTGATATGGGAGATGCCTTTTGATTGGAATCGCTGAATCGCATAGCTCGTTATTTATTGGAAACTCAAGAGTAAATTCAAGTTCGTACACGTGAAATGAAATGTTAAAAATAAATATAGTTTATAATACAATATATTATATTGAAAATGGCGAAATTTATGTAAATAGATAGTCTAACAACTTAATATAGCGAGTTCGAAAATATAATTTATATTTGTACAGATTGAATTGCTTCTTTAATTTATATAATTGACTCTCTGATAAACTCTGATAAACTGATTTGGATTTTGTATTTAATTATATTATTAAATATATTATACCTATCTCTTGATTATATAGATATATTTATTTGTTTATTATTACATCGATAATTATAAGCCGTTACATAGAAAATGCAGTGTTTTCGCGATATAGCTCACGTAATCGATGATGTTATTTACTTGTAAAAAAAAATGTAAGTATTCTGAGTTGATATTTCATTGCTCTTTTCTTCCCTTCGATACAATTGAATATTATTAGTCGGTCTCTCGGAAATTACGGTATGAGCCATGCGATATATCCGAAAAAATACTTATATAGCACACGTGACAATTGCTTCGTTAGTTCGAACATTCGCATGAAAAGGACCCCTTTCGAGACTCAAGTTTTTTCAGGAATAAAAAAGACGAGAAAAGAAAATTATAGAGGAATGTTTTGTACAGAAAGAGTCACGAGTGGCTCTCAAACTTGTCGCGTCTCGAGAACGCCATTATGCTCGCCTATTGGGCGGATCGCACGCAATTTTTCACTGTACATCCTCCCTTCGGAATATCTTAAACTTTCCATCTCGCTCTACCATTCGTACTCATCTCGATACCTCCGCAAAGATGATTCATGGAGTTGTGAAAATGACATACGAATCTTTTATTGCTTTAGATCCGCTGTAGGAGTAAGAATTGACAATGCAATATTTAAACACACGATTTCTCTTTTAGAATATGACTTTTCGTCTAGAATATCATATTATGTGATTGTATTTTGATATTTTTTTCTTTAAATAATAGATATTTTCTTCAAATAGCAGAGACTTTTTGAGAGTGGATTTACTTATGAAATAATGTTTGATTTATTTGTCACATAATATAATAGTATTTTATCGTATATCATAAAATTATTATATATCTTAATATTACATATGTTTCTCATGTTATCGATAATAAAAATATTTATCATATATTTCATTTTATTCATAGCTACATCGCGTTTAAAAATTATATATGTTATATGACTGCAGATGTTACATAAAATTTTGTTATTTTATTTGAAGCGCGCTACATCAATGTTACAATTAATCATGGAAATGCATTTTTGGCGTTCTCGTATTATTCGGACATGAGTAAAGTTATTTCTATCTAATGTGATCATTAGATAGAATAAATTATAATGCGATCATTAAAGTATAATTCATCCGCTTAGTAAGTTATTTAAAAAATTTAATTTTTTCGCGGAGAAATAAAATATGTTTTTTAAATTTTTTCCGCAGATTAATGGCAAGTTTCAGACTTTAAGGGGATTCTAAACTGAAGATCAAACTTTGGGATCGCTACTTTACTGACTTTCACACATACGATTTACATATATAGGGCTTACGAAACATCAACTAATCACTATACTACCGCATCAATGTTGTACATACCATGACACGAAATTTTCTCGCTATCTTTTCTTTTATATACTTAAAAACTTTTAGGATTGGTTGCACCAACGTTATTTTGATTTTAAGCGAGGTTTAAAAATCTCTGTCTCTCCCTCTCTCTTAGTTTTAAAGAAAGAAAGTGAGAGTTTTAATAGTCTCGCTTAATAGCGTTTTTCATTGGTAGATCTAGTGCGCACACAGTGCACATTAAAGCTGTTGTACACTATTCTAATCTAAATGTAAAAGAGATATCTCAATTGATAAAATGCCCAATGTATATTTTATCAAATAGCACAATAAAATGTATTGAATATTTCGCGATTTAATTTGTTCGTATATTTTTATTAAATGTACATTTTTATGTCGATTTGTGTACAATAACTTTAAAGTGCACCGAGTACGTACTAGTTCTGCCAATTAAAAACGTTATAAAATCAAAGTAAAGTTCGTGCAATCGGGCTTTAAACTCATTTCTAAAAGCACGATATTATTTTTTTATGTAGGTTGGACAAAGCTTGCATATATACAAAGTATTAAACTTTTATATAAAATATATGTTGTTATGAATCGACGCCAGAATCACAAAAGTGTAATTTTCCAATTTTTTTTGTATAAAATCATACAGTTCGGATTATGTATATTTTAATTCTGGGAAAGAATTTCCAAATCTGTAAAAGTAATACATACGAAAAGTTTGTATAAAAGTTATTACATTCCATTGATAAAAATAGATGACTTTAAGATTCCTTTAATTGTTAATTAGAGTTCTGATATACAATAATTCCGCAATGTTGAATTTTTATTTGACTTATTGAATATTATTTTCTTCTATATACGTTTGATTTTTATTCTTTGTATTTTCGATTGTTATGAAGTGTTTAATCATACGTATGTAACATCTGTCAATATCACTGATAGAAGAAATAAAAAGAATGAAATAAAAAGGATAACAGCAGAAACAACGTTTTTTTTTATAGATACAATACTTTTTATAGGTAATAGTCATGAGTCGAAATATTATATGAGTCAAAACTTGATGGATAAAGTAACCAAGTGTTGAATGATAGTTGTATTTCAAATTACGACATCGATAGATGTAATTTTATCGATAGAAACGTTCACATTGTTATTTACACAAAGATAGCATTTCATGCATTAATTGCTACTCTCTATAAATATTATTTATTTATTGATTTCATTAAGAAGATTTTGTTATTCTTGTATTATATTATATACATTCGTGACTTTTATTTGCAGCTGTGACTAAAAGTCGCGAATAATTTGCACAGACTACATCTTCATCTAATTAATTGAATAAAGTCTAAATAAAAATAAAAAGTACTCAAAATTTAATTAAGATTTCACGACTCTTTAAATTCGAATCAATGGCTGAAAAAATTAATGTAATATAAAAGAAATTTAAAAAACTAGAACAAGAACCAGTTATACGAAATATACTTATATGATATATACTACAGATATCAAATATACTCTAATGAAGTTGAAATTGCAATTTTTCTTGTAAATTTTGTAACTTAATAAACAATTTTCTATTCGGATAAAAATTTTAGCGTTAAGGGGTTAATTTTCTCGCAAATTGTTATCGTGCTCCGTAATGGAGGATAATGGACAGTGAAGTGAACTTCGTTTCTCTGTTCGCATGTCCACAGAATTTCATTCTCTCTCTCTCTCTCTCTCTCTCTCTCTCTCTCTCTCTCTCTCTCTCGTAATTTGCTTGTTCCCTACCACTAATCGTTCAATTCCGGCAACGTGCTTTGGACTTAAGTGAAGTGAAATGATCTGCGCAAACGTTGATCAGCAGTTACAATCTTTACTATGGAAGAAACGCGCATGATGGAAGAAAATCGATGATAAGCTGAAAGTTTTGCGCAACGGCAGAAAACTTATTCGATACAGAAAATAATGTTTCTCATATCGGACTGGATCACGAATCAAAGCAGATTGAATCAAAGCAGGCCGATTAAATTAGAAACGAGTTTATCTTGAGAAATTATAAATGCAATTATAATTTCACTTAATATCAAAGAGACGATTACAAATAGGTGTTTGATTGTACCTAAAACTATTGTTATATCTAAAACTACCCGTTACCGATATTGGCTTTATCAGTCTATCGCATTGCTTGCAGTGACCGTACTTCATTCGCCATATGCTAGTGAAACTAGAAACGTTGTCCCTAGTCCACCTCGTCGGGTTTTTTAAACGGGATTTTTAAATCGATCAGCCATAAGTGATATGTACCTTCCCGTTGGTTTTCAAATTTGCATATCGACCACATTCTAACGAGTATGAACTTCATTTTTCCTTTCGCGAATAAAAGAAGTTTCTGAACACGAATCGGGCGTGTTAAAGTTGCAAAGACGACATTAACGGAGTAACGTGGCATTTCCCTGATCTGTTTTCTGACGACTTAAAGAGAACTCTGTGGTTCAACTGTAGTTAAGTTTTCGCTTAAAATTCACGTTTACGGAAGTGCCAATTGCAGCCGCCCGATTTCAAAAGATCTTCTCTTTTAATTGTTCGCGATCTCATCTTTTAAATTCCATGCACGTTGTCGACCACGTGATTGAAAGTCCTAAGGGATGAGAAACTTAATTTCTTTGATACTTAAAATACTCAATGTGCAATCGTAGATCTAAAATATTCCTATTTTTTAATTTACAAATGAAGAATATATATTTTTAATACATCTATAGATATTTAAAGTATTATAAATATTATATTATAAATATTTATTTTTAATATATTTACAAATAAAATTCTGACGTTCTTTACAATTCCCTACAAAAATATTTACGTGAGTAATTTGTGTTGAAATTTGAAGGAAATAACGATTCAAATATCTGTTTATTTTTCTTGGTTGCACATACATTTGCGGAATATTGGTATTAAGGTAGAGAAACCTTTTCCAGATTTCTTTTGCATTCCACATAGAGACATTAAAACTACATTAAAGGTTGAATTTTTCTTATCCTCTTTCGATGTTGCCGATACCTTTTTTCCTCGAACAATTTTAAATTAATGTTCATCGTGGCGTGTAAATTCTATTGCCAGCTCCAATTTAACACCAAATTCCGGTAAATACAATCACGAACACGAGTCGGAAATGCAAAGAGAAAAATTGTGTATCCGCATTGTTTCCGTTTTAGCCGTCTTATCGTCGTTTATCCGTGAATATTACAAATTTTCGAATCTTTTTAACGAATCAAGTTTCTTATGCTTATATATTTTCTTCGTATTCTTCTATGTTTTAAGAAAAGCTTTTGTTGCGTAGAAGCTTGCATTATAATTATTCATGCTTTCATTACTGTTCTTGAATGCACAAATATTTTGTAAAGTTTTATAATAAAGTTTTTGGCATTCAATTCATTGTTTAATTTTGTTCCCATTGTTAGTGAAATTTTATTGAAAGGCGTCTTTATTCGATTTATGAAAAATCAGTCTTAGAGAAAACATTTTGTAAAGAAAGCATTGTACATTTTTAACAGATACTATATATGATAAATATCACTCTCTGCAGAATGGAATTTCGCTACTAGGAATAATTGAAGGAGCTAATTAAATGAATTTTCCCTTTCCACATTCCTTCTCTGCCTTCGGCATTGGTATTGCGTATTCCCATATAGATTTGGTAACCGGATAAATTACCAGAGATACATTTTCCTTCAGGAAATCAAGCGATCTGGAGGATTTCCAACGTCGATGTCTCGAGGCAGTCGGAAATTCGCGATTCGGTACAGTGCAAGAGGATCAATAAGATAGGGATCAAAGGCTTCGAACATGCTCAATCCAAGTGACAAAAATCTGAGTTGGCAGATCAACTGTAAACTGTACGTTATATATCTAGCGATAAATAGATATGAAATAGCAGACATATAATCTTGATTAAATTGATGAGACATCTAATTAATTAATAGATTAAGTGTTAGTTTAACATTTACATTGAAATATGCAAAGTTTTACATTTAATTATATATTATACGTTACATTTTCTTTAGTAATTTTAATTATATGTTATATAATAGATATTAAATGTATTATTTTAATACATTTTAAAACATGTGATTAAAAAAATAACCACACTTACTTATTTCTGTAGTTGAATTATTTAATTTCAAAGTAAACAACATCATATTTACCGTGCACTTAGTAAATAATAAACTAAATTTAAATCATAAATACATTTTCTTTATTTAAATTATTTAACTTACTTGTTTTAATTCAATTCAGGATGTATCTATTGAGTAGAAACAGGGACGGAATGTGATTAAAATATATCTACATATTTTATAAGAATGATTAAAAATGACTCAAATGAATATTTTGACATGATAAATTTAATATGGTACACATTTTAATTGTAAATACTGATTAATTTGACTTATAATTTAAATTTTTTTTTGCATTAAAAAGATAATTACCATTTCTTATTATCTGAATCAATAAATCTATTAACATAAAAAGAAAAGACATAAGCAGTACTTTCGTAATTGAAACAGGAAGAGAGAAAGAAGAGTAACGTAAAGGAGATCAGAGATATTAAAGTTATCATTATTTTATTTTATTTTTTCATTTATCAATTATATCATATATTTGTATAATCTCTTTAAACGGTATCATAACTTGAGCATAATTTGCGACAACGTTGGAAGATATTTCAACTATAAACATGAAGAAGAGAAGGTTAATCAGGCAGCTAATTGCAATATCACACGGTGGTTCCGTTTATACCTCGTCACACAAGCAGTTTTATTATTTATAATGGAACATATCGATTTTTCTTACGGTTCTTCCGTGTCATCCGGCACGCGTGGGTAATAAAGCCCTTCTGGGGCGTTTCATATGTAGGCCGCATTATGCAAACGGATTATGTGTTACGCAGCGGGACTGTTGTAATGTGCAGTATGATGAATTATAAAATACATTACTGCCGGTTGCGACGTCGAGTTCCTTGAGCCCGCTCGATACACGTAAATATTCCCCGAAAATTGCATACTTTCGCCAAATAAATCGACGTTTCTTCGTACTACAAGAAAAGAGGTGGGACGATAAATTGCGTTTTATAGCGCGCGAATCATTTTATTGTCGAAAACTCCGTAAAATGTGTGTCTAACTGCAGATAATATTACCGTACTACGACTCCCGGCCGAATTGGATAATTACTCGAATAGAATAATTGGACCCGATTCATTCCGAACGTAATCCCCCAGGGCATTGTTTGCAGAAATAAGAAGCTTACTGCTAACCGTTCAATTTTGCTGCGTTATTTCGCCCGAATGTCGTTGTAATTGTATTTGTCGGTGTGTTAGCAAAATTTGTTTGTTACCGCATTCTATTTTCGAGGATTTTCATGGGGATGTTTTATTTGGTAATAATTTTAGTTATTATCTGCTATGATTATAAACGCTCCGATGAACTTTCCGATTTCCACGCGTGCGTTGTACTGTATATATGTTACGAGTATTGGCAATGTAAAAATTGAAATTTGAATCGGCGATTATTACAGTTAATAAACAGCTCGTTTTCGAACATTGAAATTATACGCGCGCGAAGGAATCTAATTATCAAATCTAATAGTCAATAACATAAATAATCAAAAATGAAAATTAAGCGTCTGATTAAAACGGAGTTATCATACATATATCAAATTTAGAATTCCATTTATTTTCAGTATTATATTGTGGATGAAATCAATATAATGGCTTAACATATCCGGCATGATTCATATAAAGTTTATAATTTGTCACGAATTGAATGCGATTGTTGGGCGTGAATCGAGATAAAATTGAAAACTCGTATTTTAAAGGAAGTATGTTAATTGAGGGTAAGAGTAATTTATTGTTTCCTGGCAATCAGAAGAGCTAGCAAGGCAAATTGAATTATCTGTCAGCGGGACATTGTAATTCGTTTTTAATTAAAAATTCGATAAAGCATGTTGCGTGTTCCAATCAGTCGTCATTATATCCTATGAAGAGGTTTAATTAAATTACGAGAAGAGCTCGCATACAATTCGTCACGTAAATTAACAAAGAAGTAGACATAGCTCGCATGCTATATCAAATTTTATTGATCCAAATCATTTTCGTAGAATAGCGAAGGATCATTTAATCGTATCATTCCATTTCACTCATCAAATGACGGCTCATACCATTGTCGTAAATCGGGTCCATATGTCGCATCTCTTTGGCGGAACGTATAAAGCTGATGCTAATATACTTGTATGTAGTTCCGAGGTCGTAGTGTAATAAAGTGTGCCTCAAAATCCTCGATCTTTGAATTTTTTAATAAATTCGGGATAAACATATTTTATTTGTTTTTAATACGCCAGTCTTGATAATAAAATCGGAATTCTCGAAGACTGATACTCTACATAAAAAGAATAATGGTTTTGTTAAAGTATTTAAAAATGTAGCTAGATACACAGAAAATTTGTATTAAATTAAAAATATTTTATATCTTAAACGATCCACTTAAATGTTTGTGTTCATTTAAAACAAATGAATGCGTTAGGAAGTATCATAAATATTATGTAAAAAAATTAACACAAAAATGCAACACCGACAATTTGTAAGTAAACTGTGGAAGCATATTTTTTTTAGTAAAATTAATATTTATGATATTCCATGTTAAAATTAATATATACATATTTTAATATATACATATTTTATTTATTTAGCTTAGAAGTTACGTTTCAAAATACGTTATTTTTGTTATTTATTCACTTATTCATAAATGATTTTAACATTAAATAAATGTTGAATACCAATTTAACACAAAATATTCAAATAACATAATTACATTGTAAAATTAACAATCGATTATGTTAAAAATTCAAAACAAAATTTTAATAAGTCTTTAGTGAATCAGTTTTATCACAAATACAAAATATTCTTTATTGTGTACAAATTTGAAAACAATTTTATTGAACTGTCGAAACAATTACGTAATATGCTCAATCTGATTGAATATAAAAATTTGAATCAAAATTTTTTTTGCAGCTTATCATGCTTTTTGTATACTAATAAAAATTATATAAATATACCGATGAAAAATCTTTCCTCTTTTAAAATTACAAATTGGAAATTTCGCAAATCTATTTTCATTTAGTTAGTGCAAATGATTTTGCAATATGTTATTATGTACTTTGCTGTATTTCCGCTATGACAGCACTAACTTTGTTTCAAAAGACCATATTAATTGAAGCAGTAAATATGTACATGTTAATATATATTGACAAAATTCAGTAACTCGTCTGCCAGTATACATGCGTCAACCCTTTCGTTCGAATCATAATTTAATATAGCGAGCAATGTAAGCGTGGAAATTAATCTTTCCATTCGTGTGCTCTACGATCAAATGACGTTTCAGAATTCAATATTGGTCCGCACCAATGTATTCCCTTAACAAACAAGCAATCAGTAGCAGATGACAGCAATATGACATTTTGAGCATAATGCTCTATTTTGAGAAAGAAATATTTACAGATCCGTGCGTTAACAAGTCTAGGGAATATCCGGAGGTACATGTCCCTAGTGCCGAAAGGATGAAAATGTCTCGTGTCACAACTCGACACTGGGGAGATGTTCTTGAGATGTTCTACGAATGTTTTAGATACACACTGCACATAGCAAAGATTGAGTGACATACTCGAGGACTTTGAGATGACACAATCGCGTTCACAGAATCGTTCGCATACTCAGATCGTTCTATTACCAACGCAGATATAATGGCTCGGAGCTCTCTTCTTCCGGTGGTTTGGTATGCAAGGAAGCAAACGAGAGTCGAATGGAAATTCGATAATAATTATTGCAGCCGGTACCAATGGGACTGCTACTCTCTTCCTCGCTGCTCTCCTCGCAGACCGTCGAAAGCCGTTGGCGTGAAGGCCGCGCTTGTGGCGTCCATAAATTTCGTTATACGGTGCCGCGCCGTTCTCAGATTGGCTAAGGTACATCCTACGAGCCAGACGAATGCGCACATTTATCAGCCGGTTCCTTCGCTTTGCGGCCGATAATTCGATTAAAAAATCATTATAAACGCCACCGCGAAGACAAATTTCTTGATCGTCACTCATTTAACCGATTAACTTGAATACTCTGAATACTTTTTAAGATACTTGTGATCTGCTTTGAATCGAGATTGATGTTGAATTTTGTATTTAACGTTATCTATTTTAATTCCATTTAAGAATACTTTTACGTGAATGCATTAAAGCGAAATTTTGCAACGTACAATGTAACGTTGATGAAAAAGAGCTTAGTAAATCCAGATTAAGAATGACGTACAACAGAAATTTTGCATATTTTGAATGGAACATCTCTGTGATTATATATGAAAGCGCGTTGTGTTTAAATGTTAATGTTACATTAACGCAATTGCGGACCAACGAATCTCTGTAATATTTGGTTGAAAACCCATCGCAGGGAAATGCATATTGTGCTTTCTCGTATTATTTTATTAAAAATTTATTCGTATTACCTTTGCACTATGCACTTCCATTTACTTTATTATAACTTTCTCGATCAAATTTCGCACTCAATCAATATATCTCCACTGATAAAAATTGCTAAATTTAATTTTTTTTTATTTATTTAGCCTTATTACACATTCATAGGAAAGATTTAAATTGTTTAAAGGAAAGTAGATAAAGATACGTATAAAAAGTGTTTAAGTGCCTTAAAAAAGTATTTGTCTGAATTAATTTAATTTTACTAGAATTGTGTGTACGACAGTTATTTTAATGTAACAATTTCTGATTATAATTTTCTATATACATATATAGTTCAAATTATTATAACACGTTCTACATATTTAGTCGAAATTGTTATAGAAAATTAGGTTGGAAATTATAATGTAGTTAGAATAGTTAGGTAAAATAATTATTAATTATTATATTCGCTGGTCCGTAAATTCGCATTTAGAAAATATGTTATCGCGAACGGTGCAGTAGAAGATATTAATGGAATTATTGCGGCTATCACGAGTATTAAGTGTCTTGTGAGCGTATAATATATTTTGACGACTGATTAAATCCCGCTTGCGATTTGCATATGAAAATACATTGAACAACGACGGTAATAATGACGACGGCAGAATATGGCGGTGCGCGCGATTCGATATTACGGAACGGCATTACATCGACTATAATTTCGCGGCGTGCACTGACTCCGAATTACCATCCTGACTAAACATCGCTCTCGGATGGCGCAGGCAAGTAAATTTCGTTTAATGTCGCACGAACACATTCGCCTATCAAACATCTATCAAATTCGTCGAATGTATATTTCGCTTGTAACAAGAATCCAAATAAACCAAACGAGCGTATATACAAATAGTGATTAATTCTTGAATTTCTGACTTTTTACTAAATATTATTTACCAAATGTATATTTGGAAAAAACCATCGTATCTCTCTATATTGATAATAAATTTTTGTTATATCAAGATGTTGGATATATCAAATTCTAATTAATTTTGATAGTATCTGAAAAAAAGATCTAAAAATGAATATTAAAATTACGAAATTTTATTGATCCAAAAATTTACAAAGGGTTCTATTACAAAAATTAATAAATAATTAATTTTTTTGCAAGTGCAGCTAATAATATTAATGGCCAAGTTCAAAGTGACAGTGACTAAAAAAAAATCCATTTTTAGCTTTTTCTTTTTAGATATTAGCAAAATTATTAGAATTTGATACATCTAATATCTTGATATAATAAAAATCCATATTTATTCAACAAAATTCAAATTATTATGTTACATTGATTTTGCATTAGAATTATTTATTAATATGAATTATCTATGAGAGATTTTTAAATATGAATAAAGAAAAGATCAATACTTCGATTTTTTAAAGCACCCTACAGGTTAAGAATGAGGATAGGTCATTGCCAAAATTTCGCAATGTAGGCTTTTTAACTCTGCCAATCGATACGGGCATTCAACCAGCAACGGAAACAAGGTCGAACGTTTTCAATCCTATGATAATGCATTCCCCAGAGAGAACTCTCCGATTTCAAAGTGCCGCAAGAGCAGATTGATTCTCTTAATGGCGTTACGATGCGCGACTTCTCTCCAATAACACGACGAAATTATAACCTACGTTATTATAACCTACGGCGTTTGAAATACCATGGCGATAGCATGCGATGCAGATCAGCATCGCGATCGAATGCACCGCTTCAGCTTTACCTGGATCGGTAAATGAGGTGTATTTGATCGTGATTTGGTATACTCACTCTTGGCGTGCGTACGTATCCACGGGTGTGCATCAAATTTATGCCTCAAGCTCTGATAGCGATTGAGCGCGCTCTGCCACTTTACTGATCGATTTAAGCTTACGCGCAATAAAGTTTCACCCTCCGGATACTATGGCTCTTCCTTCATGCGGCTACCTTTCACGCGATATATTCCTACATCTGAGATATAATTTTATCCGTGGATATAAGTGTTAACTTTAAAATCCTTGGAAAGCCGCGGGTATTTAAGATAAGAAAAACATTGCAGCATTGTGTGATGTCTCTTTGATTTAATAATTATTAATAATAATTATTAT
>NW_017305683.1:2964377-2966821 GCF_001594115.1 Trachymyrmex septentrionalis
AAGATGGAGACATTTTTAGAGAAAATTGTGAAACTGATATTAAGAAAAATTTAAAATTTCGATATTAATTTTCTTTGCAGTCAAGTCGAGTATACCAAAAACTACTTAAATACTTTAATTGTGATTGCAAAAGATTAAATTTTAGTAACCAAGTTCAAATATTTATCAAGATAAACTACTTTAAATACTAAAAATAAGTGTATTCAAGCTTATCTAGTCAAAGCTAGATCTTCTCAATGCCTAAATAATTCACAGTGAATGTTCTATGTCCTACATGAGTACATGCATACATACTATATTTTTGCAGTTATTCAAACTGCGCGCCGAAATTTTTCTGGGCTTTATCAAACGCAATTGAATTACTACAATAATATCACAAGTTAAATTAAATTCTCTAAGACAAGCAAATTCTCAATCTTCGATATTATATTATTAAGAGTGTTAATGTGCTGAAAACCTGCTGGAAACTATTTTAATTTTATAATGAAAGTAGATTGAAACTCAGTTTATCTACCTCTCTCGATATTGTTGTTAATCTGTTTATTTATTTTTAACGGCTTTAATTTTAACAATTTATTACGTGTAATGAGTTTTATTAATTAAATGAAAATATGTATATTGTATATATGTATGTATATTTTAATATATGTCACATATATTGTATATGTATTTTAATGCGTAATGAAGCATTATAAAATATGAGAACGAACGATGTGAGTGTATGTGTGTGTGGGGCTCCGCTTTTTTATAATATTTGAATTATTAAACACCTATATTCCAATACATATGATTCCAATGCATATTTTAGTCTAAAAGTCAAATAATGAATTTCACATTATGAATTTTAATGAGAAATGAATTGATGCGCTGCATTAAGAATTCCAAGAAAACTTATACTTTTTATGCAGAATCCATAAAGCATTGATTCAATATGGAATAAGAATTGATCGTGTAAAGGCCGGCTGTTCTATTTTTGGATAATTATGTGATAATTTATCTTGGATAAATAAAAGAGTAAGAAAGTAAGAGCATAAAACAGTAAGAAAGTCAGCTGAAGTTTATCTAACCCATTAAGGACCGCTGGTTGAGATTTTTCGGCGTTTTATTTAAAAAAATTCATTTTTTTGTTATTTACATTTTTTTATATCGCTTTGGACCAATGGCCGCAAAATCGACCACCCCCATCCCCCTCCTCTACCTAAACGACTAACTCCAGGGTAAAAAGTTTTGGCAAGTAGGCTCCTTAAGTAGCTTGCCATTAAAAGGATTTTAAATTTTGAGAAAAAAAATTTGTCTTGGTCCTTTATGGACTGAAAATGAAACAATCAAATCTAAGTCAATTAAATATCTGTACGTTTAAAAATTGTCATCTGTTCTGCTTTAAGATAAAACTTTCTGAAGAAATTCATCAAAGTATCCTTGCCTTTGAAAGATAGATTATCTCGCGATAACTTTTATATGACAAGCGAGAGTTGACATACCCGGTAGTGAGTTGCGCGCGTTCCTGCGGGGAGAAAGTCGCGCAAAAATCGCGAGGAAAAGCATCCCCGAGGATGGTTCTCCACTGTGCCTTTCTCTGGCGGAATTTTAATTTTTCCTCGAGTCACCGCGCCGGCTGGCTTCATTCCCCTGATGCGAGAAATCGCGTAGGTACGAGAGGCTGAGGGTGGAGGCGAATATCACATAAGGAATTACGACCGAGGAGTGCGGAGGGTGGGAATATGGCTGCGGGCGGGTAGCCAGGGGTGGCATACGCGCCATACGAGGGGGTGAGGAAGTAATTATTTAAATATACGTCGCCGGAGGCGAGCGCTTCGAGCGGGAATATTTCACGGCTCCGCGCCATATTACGCCAGTAACTTACGTCCGGCCGTCCGGGCCAGATGTTTCTCTGGGAGCCGCTTTGGAATGGCGAACGAGCGTGTACGAGCGGTGCCGAGCGACGCCGAGCTACTTCGGCCTCGGCAGCCTTCGACGCGATTCCGTCACATGGTGGTTGCCGTCGTCGCGAAAAGTGGGAAGGGTGGATAGTGCGCACGCGGGAGGGATGAAACGGACAGCGGCGCGCGCGACGGCGCCGTCGGCGGGGCCCCGGGGGTTGCCTGTTGTGCCCGATATTGATGTCAAGGTCCTTCATCTCGGTCGTACTCTTCTCCTCCGACCTGAGAGCCTCCGCGCGCGCGAAATCGATAGGATAAAATCGTCGCCGACAGGCAACCTCGTACGCTCGCATCGTCTCTCGGATCGCTTATGCCATCGAGCCAGCCCGCCGGGGGAGTTTTAGGAATCACATCGAGTTGAGAACGGTTGGGAAAACGGGGAGCACATCCCTCCAGTTTGGTTCAGTTAAATTCGGTTTACACGTCTTTTGGTGAAAATTTTGCTCTGGTGAAAAATAAGCTATCCTTTGCCCATTTTATTATCTCAGAAGCTTGTTGCTACAA
>NW_017305683.1:2966921-2969389 GCF_001594115.1 Trachymyrmex septentrionalis
ATATGCTCTAAGCTATCCTTTGCCCATTTTATTATCTCAGAAGCTTGTTGCTACAATAAGTACTCATTGATTGAGATACTTTACTGTAATGTTATACTTTACTGTTTTGTATATCTTTATTATCAATTTTTTTATTAGGTTTTCTAGTTAAAATAATATATTGTTGATTTTAGGAACGGTACAAGTTTTAGCCTTGAAATTTTTAATATTATATCTGCGATATCGAGAAAAATGTCTGGTTAGATTAGTTGGAATTCTGGTTTAAAATGGACGAATTCGAATTTCCTACTTAACTCCATTAATTCTAGTTGTGATTATTGAAGTTATGATTAATAACTAGAATTTTCAAAATTTTTTCATATTGAATTAAGTGTCTAAGACCCGATTGCACGTTATTTTGATTTTAAGCGAGATTTAAAACACTCTCTCCTCTCTTTTTAAAGTCGAGAGAGAGAGAGAGAGAGAGAGAGAGAGAGAGAGAGAGAGAGAGAGAGAGTTTTAAACCTTGGTTAAAGTTAAAGTAACGGTTGGTGCAATCGGGTCTAAGTCTAATTCTAAAAATTCGTTGTTTCTTCGTATAATTTACTAGTTTGGAGACTCTAATTTCGTAAGTACAGATCGTAGAACTTTTATTAAATAAATACTGTCACTACTGAACTACTCTAAAGACCATAGGAACTGAAAAATGTTAAAGAGCGCCTTAATTTTGAAATTTTTATTCGATCCCAGCACAAATTCTATTCATCAGATTAATATTAATAGATACATTTTAATTCTAAAAAAAAATTCCCCAATCTGTAAAAGTAATACGTACAAAAATTCTTTACGAAAATTATTGTGTTTGATCGATAGAGCAGGTAACTTTATTTAGGATCCCCTTAAGATATTATTATATAAATCAATGACGGAACCGTAGCATTTTAAGGTATTACTTAAGATGGTTTTTTAAAAGAATTAGCTGTGAATACCGGTTACTGATTTTAAATGCTGATTTTAGTTCCTACAATCGCGACCAAGATCAGATTGATCATTGTTACCGCATTGATCTCGTTCGTCATCTAAGATGTCAGTAATCATACGGACGTACCTCATGATTGCTAGGATTTCCGGAGTGCCTAACAGTCATTGGTCATATCCATATGGCCGGCTGACATCTTAAATGACCAGAAGGACCATTGCTGTAAAGCTCGTATCAGGCTCCGTTGTTGGAGATTGAGATTGCATTGCAATTATGCGTCGGAGATTGGGACATGATCAATAGGACTTAGCTAAGCTTCGCTCTCGCTGGTTCTCGCTTTCGGTCGAATGCCAATTTCCAATGTGCTATCCCAATGCAATCTTAATTTCCAACGCGTAATCCGATATGGGCTCAACAGTGTGGACGACAATCGCCGGATCCATTCAAATTTCCAGCAATTTGCTCACTTTAGCAGCGCGAGTAACTCGCGGCGATAAACAACGCGTGACATAATCTTAATGGATAAATGTGAATAACATCCCTACGGTGCTGTAAGCCCCGACTCCACATCCCTTGTGTAAACACCGTTACGCGGACGGACACTGTTACGGCATACAATGTGAAATTACGATGTCTTGCCGAACAGGTTATTCCGTCAGCCTGTCGTAAGAAATGAGAACGAGACACTTCGTCTCTCCTCAAATATATCGCATTTTCTTAGCTCAGACTCAGTTAACGGCGCCTGTTAAAAATAACCTTCATCCACTTATCGCCATTCGACAGTCATCTAATCAACTTGACGCACTTTCATGAGATCCGCTTGTTTTTCTTTCCGAGAAAAGATGGATAAAAGTACTGTGCGCCACTTTTTATTATCGTTGATGTGCGTCGCGTGATTAATCCCCAAGATCCTAATTTCAGTGTTATATATTATCACATGAAACTTTTTCCATGTCAGTCACTGTTACGGGATGCAGACAATGTCGCTCATGATAAATTATGTCTCGCGCTTTGTCGTTAGGTTTCTCTCAGATTGTTTCCCTTTTTGCACACATCCCGTTCTCTTTCTCTTCTCCGCTTTTATCTCGTTCCTCTTTGGAGCGTTTCCGTTTTTGAACGAATCCTACCTGTCTGATCGTTTGTAACCGTGACAATCCTAACACTTCAACAATGGTCTCAGAACCGTGTAATCGGTATAAATCCTTTTCTCGCTTTAACGAGACTTCATTAATTTGCAAGGATTGAAATTGGCCCGTAGGTTTTGAAAATTCGAGGCAAATCCGAGGCAAATTCGAGGTAGAATACTAACAGAAGGAATATTTATTCAGCGTGATTTTCGCGACGTACAATCAATATTATGTTGAAAGAGTAATTATAATTTATTCTGCATTCAAAAATTGCAAAATTTGTGGCAGCTACGTCACACAGTCGATGTGAAAAAAATTAACAATATGTATGCTGTTTTTTGTATATTTTATTTATCTGCCAATACTAAAATGTAATATATATA
>NW_017305683.1:2969489-2970285 GCF_001594115.1 Trachymyrmex septentrionalis
TACATGACGCATGATTGTACTACGTCTGACAAAATATGCGAGGGTAAAGCCGCCCCTTCCAGCAAATTTACATAGGACTACAAGCGTAGCATATAAACATCTTGACCAATAAGATATCCGGCATAAATTGTGGAAGAACAATATAGTGTTACAACTTATGTTACTAAGAATATCATGTTACTAAGAATATCGAATATGACTATGACAATCCATAACTACTTTGTATGACTTTTCGACTTTTATTTCGAAAGATGATTACGAGATTTCTTTGCATTAATTTAATAAGATCTCATACATTTAATTTAAGTGATAATAACAATACTTGTTAAACGGAAGTTTTGAGAGTTAATTAATGATTCATTGATAAATAAATTAAAAGTTTTTTAAATACCCCGATAAATAAATTGAAGGAACATTGTATAATAACGGAATCTTGAATTGACGAAAATTTCGCAATAATTACGCTAAGATGATTCGTTATAACACAGTTGTTTTGTCAACCTAAAGTTTCTGAATAATCTTTGTCAAAAGCTAAATAAATTAAATTTTGGAGATAAGTCTTTTATAATTAGTTAAAAAAACATTGGATTCTTTAGTTAAGATTTTATCATGCTAAATGTGTAATAATTTTTGCTGTAATATTCTTATATTATTATTTAGAAATAATTGTGCATTTTTATAATCATATATATATTAATTTGATTCCTTCATGCACAGTTATATTTTTAAATATTTTATACATAATACAGCTGATATATATATATTTTTTCTCGATCATTGAATATATACACACACA
>NW_017305683.1:2970385-3016491 GCF_001594115.1 Trachymyrmex septentrionalis
CAAAATAGTAGTATTTCAAATTAAATATATATTGCACAAACAATATTATCAATATTTTATTTCAGCAAAATGATGATGAATCACTGGTATTTGCAAAATTAAATTTGAAAAGAAATTATATATATATATATCATCATTTTGCTGAAATAAAATATTGATAATATTGTTTGTGCAATATATATTTAATTTGAAATACTACTATTTTGAATTAAATTGCACAAACTAAATTATTAATATTTTAAAATGAATATGTCTACACAATCTCAACTACATATTTACTTACAGTAAATCAATATTTATGTACTCAATAAAAAAAGATTGTTAAATCACATTAATGGTTTTGTATCAAATAAGTGTACCTTTATATTGTAGTTCATAAAAAATGCAGTTGATATTCAAGCAAATGATTTATTAAAATTTAGAATATTTTTCAGTTCATCTATTTTTATAAATACACTCATATAATTACAGATCACAAATTTTATGCAAGATTTCGTCATAATTTTATAAATGTTTTTTTCAAGGTATTTTTCTCGTATGAGTCAGAAGTTAAAATGTGTTTTATCGGATATCTATATGGTTTATTATTTAAAACGGGATTCTCAATTCATCTATTATAGTCTTCATAAATGGAAGGATTGATTTGGATACGAGTTGAGGCCATTAAATAAACATCTTTTTCTTTCTTCGTCGATCAGTCGAGGCGATTTCGCCGGCAACAGGTGCAACAGAGGAGAAAACCTACAGCAGGCCACATCGGTCCTGCGAGGATTTCGATTAATGGGATAATCTGCAGGGAAACACAATTCGTGTAAAAAAAAGAGAATTAAAAATTTTAGAAGCTTCGAAATTTTACGAACTTCGCGATTGATGATTCTCTACGGCGATGTATTTTTATTGTCGTGCCGAAATTGCGTATGTCTTTCAAACTTTGAGTAAGTCTTTAGAAATTCTGGGATGAAACAACGAGAGAAAATTCGCACTGTAAATTTCGGTGACAGGGAAGATATTTAGATGAGTAACCGGTATTGTGTCTTTTTCTGAGTGCTAAAACTGTATACTAAAATAACAAAAAAATAAATGAAATAACAATCTAGGCATGTTTTATTGTTATAAAAACAAGAGTAAAATATATTATATACATTCACGATTTGCATAATGTATTGTCGCTTTTATTAAAAGATATTTTAATTATACCAACAAAAGAGCTCAACAAAAATGATATTTTGTTGAGAATAAATAAAATTTCTGGTTATGAGATAATTACATACTCTCATTTCTGACTCGTACGAGGAAAATAGAATTTTTAATTTGTTTATCAATGGATTATCCTTAATGGCTTTAATTAACTCTCCAAAGTTAACAATTATTGTTACTTTAAATTAAACATGTAATTTCGTTATGATAACCAAAAATTCTGTTTGGTTTCATCAAAATTCTGAGTTGGGTTTTTTGTCTAATTAGAACATTTTTTTAGTGTATGTCTCACTTTAGAATTAAATAACATTGTAAAATAATGCGGAAACTTTTCATATTTACTCTAAACCAACAATGTTACTTGCTGACATGAAGTGTTTCAACTGATATTTCGCAAGGCAGGAGTATTCTAATATTCAAATATCTCTCCATTTCTCTCCTTTGTGTTAATATAATTTGATCTTATATTAGATAACAATTTTTCTACAAAATACAGCCGTTACATAGCTTGATTTTCCGTGACAAGTGATAAGAATATTTCTATTCTCGCGATGAGAGAATTTCTTATAGTCAAGTATATCATAAATTGTACGATTCTTCCTTTTGTGTGCTTTATTTTTCCATTAATGTTCCCTATTATTCATACTCACTCGGCTCTTTCCATCTATTGTTTTGTTCAGAAAAAAAAAAAAACTGTTCGCTTTCCTGACGTTTTAACCCTTTGCGATTGTACTGGTTTCACGACGATACGCCGCGATATTTCAGACGCATTGTTGGCTTTTTCACACACGTGTAACTTTTAAGAGAAATGTTGAGCCGAATATTCAGATTTAATATTCGAGGACTTCCTTCTACACATTGTTCATAGTAGAATTTAATTTCCTCTACACTTTTATTCGGCCACATCGCAACGGGCGCTAAAAGCTCGCGCGCGTGCGGCTCGCTGGTGCGATAACAGAACGTTATTGCCGAGTCGCTCTGCCATAACGAATTTGCAAATTACTGTTATTGGAGTCCCTTAAATTCGCCACTTGCACACGCGAGAGAGCGGTTTTCGTCCCGGCGCGACCGTATTTTCCGGTTTGTACGCGCGCCCGTAATCCAATTAAAAGGTGATCGAAGCGCGGTAGGGAGACGCTTCATCGAGAGGCAGAAAGAGAGAAATGGAAGAAGATACCCAAGCCAGGTGCACGGTTACCCAATGGTAAAAATGGCGCTGCCGCGTTCAATTAGGCCGGTGGTAACAGCGTCGGTTTTGAAAAATTCGATTAGCCGCCACAATGCCTGCCGCTGAACTTCCATCCTTTCCGCCCCGCTTTCAACGTCCCCTACTCGTCGATCTTTCTCAATCGAGAATTTCTCCTCCGCTGTCAACCGGCGACACTTCTCTTCTCTTCTCGACTCTCTCGTCCTCCAGCGTCTTCAGGTTTTCACCTTCGAGCTAAATATTTAGCTCGCTGGTAGTAGCCGGAGGGTGAAAAACGACAAGGGTAGCGTTGGAAAAGAAAGGGCCGGCCTGAGAGCGTTTCCGGGGGTGCGAACAAAAGGCGCGCAACTCTCGGTCGTCTTGGAGGTACTCGCGTAGAAAGAAAAAGGGTTGCCGGTAGTGCTCTGAGGGAAAGAAGAGAGAAGAACGAGAAATAGATTTCGCCGTGGCACACTGGTGTTTTCTAATTTCCGTACGCGAGAGGGTAGCATATTCGTTTTCCTATCGCAGTTGTTGTTTTTTCGGCAAAAGTATGCCGGAACGGTCTGATATCGGGCGCATCGAATGTTCAGTGACCTGAACGAGATCGGAATAATTTCTTTTACGTTTGGGAAGGATCGTAAAAGCCTGACTTTCAAGTTATATAACGTTCGATAACTATTGGCGCCTATGATGCTTAACGCGATGGAGCGAATATTAGAGTTACCAAGAATATTAAGCTCTTGGGAGAATTATTAGCTTGGATAAATTAAACTTTAGAGGTGTAGATTAATAGCAAAAATCTTTATCCAATACCTTGAGTTTTACTTTAGTAGAAAGTTATCTTGAACTTTTACTGCAGAAATCTTTGATATCAAAAATTACAAAGAGAGTTGCAAAGGATAGTCTTTTAAATTCAAATATTTTCATAGGCGAGTCAAGCTTCGAAAATTTCAATTAAAAATTAAGAAAAAAAATAGTGTGCGATAATTTTATATAAATTTATATATTTATATATAGCCTTGGCCATAAGTATAAAGCACTCCCAATTTTTTGCATTTTCTTGGAAAAGACGTTATGAAAATCAAAGGAGAACTAACAAATTGTTAAAAATTGTTATAAAATTAAATATTATTTAAAATTTAACAAAGAATAACAAATTTTAGATTGTTGATATAAATATATTTACTGACATAATAACTTGAGTGGTGTTCATAGCCTTATATTATATTATTAATTTATTTAAATATTTTTTAATAGAATTGTTTTTTAATTTATTTTCGGTTAGATAATGAACGTTCAATTTGTGGGGATGCTATACTTATAGCCAAGTAATTATATAATTTATATAAATTTAGATTTTCTAAACGACATACTATATATATATATATATGTGTGTATATGATTTCCTTTATTTTTCTGTTTCCATTTTATTCGAAAAGATACATCTCTTTTTACATTTTACACTGCTCGCCTACGAAGCGTTATAACTGAGGTATTTTAAAGCTCTCTAACCGCAATTGCGTTGGCCCATACAACGTTGCGTATTTCCGCTAATTGAATATCTCGTGGAATAATAACAGAAGGCTTTTCTACTCTGAAAGAGAATACATGAGAATATTTCTGTGCATTTATAAAGGTTTGCACCCTTTTTCTTTTCTAATTAAGGCACGATCTAATACCGTAGGTCGCTTTTCATCGACGAAGAGGCGTGTAATGTCGTGTTCTTTTCTAAATTTAGAGCGTACGTTCATTGAGGTAACATTTTCTGATTATCACGTTCGAACGTCGCAACGGATATTGGATTTTTCCATACTTCCGTGTGTTTGATCGAAGTTGACCCGAAGAGTTAACAACGCAGGAACAGCACCACAACTTTTCTTCTGAGGAGACACGGAGCGGTGAACGGTAGTGACATTATACCCGTTATGCAATACTTTAGTAAGCGGTATAAGGTATCCTAAGATTATCATTCTATTTTTTTTCTTCCTATGCAAAAGATTCGATGTTAACTTACTTAACCGTAGAACACTATCGATATTGGGTGTTATCGATATATAAATTTTAAGAAAATAGGCCATTTTTAATTAATGCAACACAAAATTTTTATACATTTTGCACTTTTAGTAATAAAAGATTTATATTATAGATCTTTATATATATATGTATATATATATATATATATATATAATATATATAAATATATATATAAACACAAATAATTTAATTATTAATTTAAAAGAAAAGGAAGAATAATCACACTATTGAATTAAATATTGAAATGATACGAACTATGTAGTCCAACACTATAAAATATATATATTAACACATATAGGTCTCCTCACAACTCTTAATAAAAAAATATATACATAATAACACAAAAGTACTTAAAAATTGGAATCATTTATTATGTGTCTGTTATAACACTGATCACCAGAAAGTTCAAACTGATATAACGGATTGAATTTTTAACCTTTGTATAATAGAATGGGAAAGCACTGTAATGACGTTGAAACAGTATTATATTTTGAGGCAAGGAATACAATCGAAAATAATGAATTATAACAAATCTGACTCAAGAAAAAGCTTTAAGATTTTAAAAATAGGCTCTCTCTCTCTCTCTCTCTCTCTCTCTCTCTTTCTAAAGGTTTACCTTCACCTAGCTTTTAGCATGACAGATTGGGCCTCCTGATAGACCATTGAAGGCAGAACTTAGCGTTCAATAACCTCGCTTATTTGTATGTAAAATGTATCGATAGCATTCTAGAGTTGAAAGCAACTTCTTATTTGAAATGAACGGTTTTGTTTTAAAAGGAAAAATGGCTAGCAACAATAAATCTTATGCCGTCATATACGATAAATGCAGATAAATATAAATATTTTCTATAAATATGTGATGGCAACGATGCTGACGCACGATTATATATGTTAGAATCACATCGACGGAAATTAGAATTCCCTATCGTAAAATTTGCGTGACATAACTTAAACGAATAGATACGAATCAGTATGATTGCATTGCATTTGTCCTATTTCTGGATAATATTTTCGTCATTATCGAGTTAACTTCGAAAATGATTTCGTTGAGTTTCTCATTACGAGAAATATTGCATTTTCCTGCCCTCGTTACGGCGCTAAATCAATATAATTATATTCTATTGCTAATTTATTGCTGGACTTTCTATAGAGAGCGGAACAGACTGATTCTGTCGTATGCTAATGAAAGTACCATACTTACGACGGCGTGTCCTTGCCTGAGTACTTCGAAGACTCGCAATTTGCATTTATTATCCGGAGTTTTGGTATGTCCTACATTGGAATCTCCGACATTCCTAACTTCTTGAGAAACTAATTATTTCGGTAATGGAAACATAGATAAGTTCAGCCAAAATGTATATAAATTTATAAGCATCTTGCTTTGACAAGGATACATTACGATATTTGAACTCTTGGAACATTTATCATCTTATTTTCAATTATAGTTGATGAAATAAAATGAGTCATTCGAATACTATGGAAAGTAATGCCTTATAATGTATAATCACTTGGTGACTCCATCGGTAATTGATAATTAATTGATAACGACGCAGCGATTTAATAACTTATTCGTGATCAATGCTATGTTCCAAAGCGATGATAGTTAATATCGAGCGGTTAGACGATATTTGTTCGGTGGTTGGGAATAATTGATGCATTCCCAAGTCGTCACAATGGGCTGCCACATAATTACGTTGCATGTAATTATATCGGCACATGCGGTCACGATACATATTGTAAAATCCGAGGTGCGCTCCGCGTCGAGAGACGAGCTCGTCCCCGATTCCTCTTGTAATTTTTTCATGCGACTATCACGAATCCGTCTCGACGGAGACTGGCTCTTCCTTGACGTTATTATCCTGACTTGTGGTCTCGAGAAACTCGAGGATCCTTGGTCCATCCGAAATCCTCCAGGAGTTCGAAGTTCCTGAATATAATCCACGGAATCCCTTTACCTAATTCCCAAACACACTCGGAACGTCGAGATCCACTACTCGGCCATATATCTAACGTGTTACCACATTCGCGACGAAACAGAACGAGAAATTCTGTTAAGCGGTGGTTATCGATACATTATGAAACTTTTCCAGTAACTCTACCTGCATTTCAACCAGTTTTAATCGAACATTTAATGTACCCGCGAAATTCTAATATCAAACTTTATTCTTTTGATTGGAAATTTAGTTCTTTTCGCGTAACATAATTATAACTGTAATTATCTTTTTTATGAAGCCGACTTTTCGGTTAATTTTTCAGTTTATTATTTTATATTTGTAAATATTTATTTTTATACAATATTTATCACAACATTTCGATTACGTCAACAAATATAAACGAATTAAATGAGTAAGGAACCGCAAAAGTTGAGGCTAGGTATTGCTTAGTAATATTTCTATGTAAATTTCAAATATATCTTTCAGTTATGTAAACTGCTGCGATTATTTTTTAATACAAACGAACTGAAATAATAATCTTACAACTTAAATTGATCGTTTGTTCGATAGAAATGCTGTTAGCATCTTAAAATTCTGTAAAGAACTTATAAATGTAAATCAACAAGTTAACGCAAATTTGATTTCGCGAGAAACAATTAAATTATTAGTATTGTAACTTAATAATAAGTTAAATATGGAACTACTAGTTCGTGAGAGTACGCAATTGCTATTTTTGAAACGAAATTGCAGTATTTTCCGGCTCTTCTATGCAGCAGAATGGGGATAAGAGAGGTGGCGGAGGAGGGGGAAGAGGGAGGGGGGCGGGGGAAGAACATGGGTTTATCAAACTGTTATATTTCGCTATCCTTGCTATACAGTAACTATGTTTCTGCCACGCACGTCGCTTCTGTACGGAAGCTATGGGGGCGTAGTGTGTGCAGTCTATGCACTCGACGAAGTTTACTCGCCGCACTGCAGTGGTAACGACTCGTCGGCGTTGCTGCTGCGTGCCTTCTCGCGTTGAGAATGGATTCTCCCCACCTGTCCGCTCTGAAATGATTTTCGAAGAGCCCCCGCGCGTAGCTTTGCCGCGCTCAACCATAGTCGCTTCCACCCACGCGTGTGCGCGCGCACGCACGCCCGCACACCGTCGTACCTCGACAGGTATCGCGATGATAGATAAGCCCCGCGTACGGCTTTTTTATTCATCCCCGTTGCTTCCGGTCCCTTCACGATTCCCTGGCAAACGGCCAGGATCGCAGCTCGTCCGAACCAGGACGCGCGGACTCTAAAGTTCGACGCGAGGCCCCGTTAGGCAGTACCCATTTTTAAATGAATTTTTTTTTGTTTCTCTCTCTCTCTCTCTCTCTCTCTCTCTCTTTCACGCGCGCTTTTTCTTTTCTTCTGTTTCTTTTTCCGCGCGGAACGTTCTGGTCGAATGAGGCTGCGCCGTGAAAGTTCGCGTATCCGCGCGTATTTTTTCAAGCGAATCCGTGATTTTTTTGGAAACACGATGTTTTCGTAATGATGATAAATAGACAAATATATAGATTGTTTAAATATACGATAACTTTCTTAAAAATTCATGTGCGGAATAGCAATGCAATGTATTAAGATGTGCGAGTATATTATACAACCTTAGCCATAAATATAAATCACCCTCAATTTATTGCATTTTTTTGGAAGAGGCGACAATGCAAGCCATAGAGAAACTAATAAAATTGTTGTAAAAATAAATATTATTTTTACAACAATTTTATTATTTTTCAGTCAAGCTGTTTTTTAATTTATTTTTTGTTAGGTATAGACGTTTTATGTCAGATTGTGGAAGTTCTTTATATTTATCGCTAGGACTGTAATTATTTCAGTGAAAGTTACGCTTTAAAGTAGAGAAGTGATTTATTAATGTTTTTTAATAAATTATTTAATTTTTTTAAATATTAAATATTTAATATTTTTTAACATTTTGTTTAATATTTTTTTAAGTAGATAAATTATTAAACACATAGGCCATCTTTCTTAAAATCTGTATACAGAATAGCAACGCAGTTATACATTTGTGTGTGACTGCATTACATAACCTTAGTCATAAAGCATTCTGAATTTATTGCACTTTTTTAGAAATGGTGATAATAAAAACTAAAGGAAAATTAACAAAATTTGTTATAAAAATAAATATTATTTTTTAATTAAATCGTTTTTATTTTTTGTTAAAACATTTTATGTAAATTTGAGAATCCTTTATATTTATATAGATAAGGCTGTAATTAATTTTAATTGAAGTTATGTTTTAAAATAAAGAAAAATGATTTATTAAGTTAAGTTTTGAATATTTTTCGGATTTATTTCCGTAATGTTGATAAATAGACAAATAGATAGATTGTTAAACATAAAACAATTGTCTTAATCCATATGTAGAATAATAATGCAACTTAAATATATTATAATTATTTTAGCTGAAATTATGCTTTAAAATAAAAAAAAGTATTATTAAGTGTCCTTTCAGTAAAATAAAATAGGAATTAAATGAAAATTTTGTTTCTTATCGCGGATGTATCTTGTATGACAAAGAATGATGATTGATCGTGGTGGAAAGTAATCATGTAAATCCAAGTAATCGATTTTCTTTCGCTTACCACGCGACACTTAGTGATCACGAAATTCTATCCAATTCGAAATGCTTTTAACTAATATTAGATGGAAATATTAGATGGAGTCACCGCTGCGACCGAATTCGCGATGCCTCGGATTTCGAAAGATTTGTCACCGACATATGTTAGCATCCTCAGGGAGAACAACTCGGGGGAAGATACAGAAACTTCTCGCTCACGGAAACATATGTAGTGCACGTTCGTCTGCGGAGAAAGAATTCTTTATGGACGCCTCGTAGAGGCTCGTATA
Source organism: Trachymyrmex septentrionalis (assembly GCF_001594115.1). Classification (NCBI taxonomy): domain Eukaryota; kingdom Metazoa; phylum Arthropoda; class Insecta; order Hymenoptera; family Formicidae; genus Trachymyrmex; species Trachymyrmex septentrionalis. The sequence continues at coordinate 2,979,641 of NW_017305683.1, forward strand.
TTATCGCATAATCGTAAAGGCTTAAGCGCAATGCGGTCGGCTTCTCTCCACCAGAAAACTCGGGTCAGGTTGAAACTACGAACGTTGCGTTTTCTTTCCGACAGTCTTACCATCATCTTTTTCTCTCTTCGCCCCCTTCCCCCTCTGTCCCTCTTTTTCGTAGTATTTGCGTTATTCTTTGGCTCTCCACGGGAGGATTTCACGGACAGTTCGGTCGCACGTAAAAGATGAAACGCCACCGGGAGAAGCAGACAGCGGGACGAGGTCTCAAGGCAGGAAGCTGCTTGTGAATTTTTCAGACTACGATGAATTACCTCTGATAGCAAGTCCGGACGCAGAGCTGCACGGAGAACGAGAGTTCCTATAGTGATGGATGGGTAGATAGTTTGTGCAAATTGTAATAATTTGATGAGGTAGTGTGTCTGCATTATATATTTATCGTGATGAAATCAGTTGGAGCGGGTGGTGCGAAAGCAACTGAGTCCTAAGGCGATTGCTTCGAGCAAAATTCGACCGGTGAATAAATTTCATGAGAGTAGCTGCCGAGAATGCATTTCGAGGAAATCGAAAGAATTTTCTGATTTGCCATTTTCGCGATAGATCAATCTAATTTTATACTCTTTATAATAATTGTTTTTAAAATACAAGTTAAAATTTGCAGAAAATGATTTATTCGCGCGATTTTAGATCTATATTATTGTAATGATAAGATTAAAGAATTGGAATAAAAAAAATATATTGTAAGTCTCATATCGTATTAAAGGATAGGAAAAATAAAAATGTTTTTAGCAATAGCATTTATATCCGATGATTTATCACAAGTTACATCGTAATGTATAAAAAAAAATAACACGTTTTTGAAACTACAAGGAATTACGAACATCCGTTATTACAAGAATTAAGGTAAAATTAAAAAATTAATTTGTATTCAACACAAATTGCATATTATTGTAATAATAAAATTGAGGAAGTGAATAATATATGAGGTAATATATTGTTTTATATAGGACGTAAAAATAAAAATGTCTTTATTAATGTAACATCTATACAGTATTCATAAATTATACTAAATTGTACTATTAAATAATATAATAACAAAATAGTACGCTTTTGAAATTACAAGGGGGACACATTCATTGTTACTGCGAATTAATTTAAAAAATTAATTTGCGTCGCCAACTTTCTGTTAGTCTTGGATGCGTCAACAAATTACATAGCTGATTACTATTATAATGCGGAATGTATATTTGACAGAGGAAAATATGAGACAATTATATATGCATGTGCTTCTTTATATGATAAAAGATATCTGTACAAAGTGTTATTTCAGACTTTGAAATTGCATATTTCGAAGCACGTAAAGAAAGAGAAAAATTTTTTAGCATGATATATCTGTCTTCAGCTTTAAAGTTCTTGAAGATATGCAATTTTGGAATTTGAGATGAAACAGAGAAAATATTCAGTCTCAGAAGCTGGTCGCGGTTATGATATTGTATCATTCACGACAGGAAAATCCAGGATCTCATCATTATACTTTGCGTTTGGATGTACCATTTTCCTTTATATTTATGAAGACTAGCTTTCTCTCTCTCTCTCTCTCTCTCTCTCTCATTACGAAACATTTGCGGGCGAGATCTCTTTCGCGAGACATCCACGGCAGGACGTAATATCGCATCGCGACTACAAACGTGTATACATGCCTCGCATAACACGCGCGATATTACGCTGGATAAGAAAGCCTAGGGTTTTCATTTTGATTGTCATTGCTCGAAATGTCCTCTCCTCCCGCGATGACATCATTACGGTTGGAAACCAATCAACCAGGAATAACTAAATTTTTATTATATAATAGCTACACTCCAAAAACCATGGATGTGGATTTAACATGCAGTGTTTATACAACAACCAAGTTGGTATTGATATAAACAATATAATGTGACTTTAACATTACGGCTTTTAAATCCACATCATGTTGGTGATATTAACATGGTGAGAATTATATACATCGTGTGTTTAAAATTAAATCCATACCTATATTTTTAGAGTGCTTCTGCAGTTAGCTGTTTGTGTGATGTTTATCTTATATAACACAGATTTTCCAGGGATGTTTAAAGATATTCAGAAGATATTCTATATCCCAAGAGAATGTCCCTCGGATAAATTGTATCATATGGGATGATCTATGGTACGAGTAGTTAGCATTTTCGCATAATTCTTCGACGAGTGCGCGGAGTAATCCCATTTGTTTCCGTAGAATTAACGACTGATTAAGCTATCCTCGAGCGTATATTTCTGCCTCACCTGATAGTCCATGTAATTTCCATAGCCCATGTGGTTGCATGTGCAGGCGCATGCCTGAATGTGCCTCCGCATGTCGAGTTCGACCTCTTCGCCGCATACGCCTCTGCTCGTCGCCATCATCGTATCTCCCATGCAATAGCCGCCGGTGCAATACATTCTCGGGTCACTCTGATCCAGGTAACCCCCACCGGTGTCGTCGTATCCGAGCCCGCTGGCACACCTGGAATCCGAGGCGTATCCCACCCGGGACTGAGGACGTTCCTCATAGCCCAGTCTAGACTGGGACCGGTGGAATGTCGAGGATACATCCTGAAAGGAAAAGGAAAATGATCTTGCAACAAATCACTTAGTAGCGGAGAGTTCTAGATTCAAACTCCGGCTGAGGATATATTTTTCGCAATAAGTTTTTTGCAATATTCTTTTAAGGATGTTTATTAACATTGCTATTAAAATTAACAATCAATATAATTTATTATGTTATTTCCAGTTTTAATTTATGATCGCATTTTAAGTCTAACTAAACTGAATCGGGGCGCAAGTCATAGAACTAAAAAATGTATCTGCAAATTTGCATATGAATATTATTAAGCACCAAAATCCATTTCGAAAATAGAATTCTTTTTATGACTTAAATCATTTAGTCCTTCGCCTCGATCGCCAAAGTTAGCGATTGGCAACTCACAATTAGTGCAACTGATATAATATTACGATTCCTATCTCATAGCAAACTTTACTTCCGGAAATGTATTAGTTTTTTAATTATTCACGATTGAATGTTAATATTCACAGTAAATCAATTTTAGGTTTGCATTTCCGATATTTTATAATTCAAGATATATATATATATATATATATATATATATGTGTGTGTGTAATAATTTTACAGAAAGCTTAACTAAATTCACGTAATTTTATTAGGTTTTAAATTTGAATATTAATTTTAGATACGTAAATTTGGCAAAACTATTTTTAATAAACAAGTAATTTTATTTTTTATACGCGTGTTATTTTTTTACCGTAACTCGCAAACTTTCCTTTTGTGTCATATTCAAAATCGTACAAATATGATTTGTTAAACGATAAACAATGAGAATGTGTCAAATATGATTCTATGCTTGTTGGTTGGGATATTGTTGTATGTATGTATCAGTTAAAACGAATGGCATGTACCTTCTATGCATTGAATAGCAACTTTAATTGGCTTTTTTGTATACAAAATACTGACCGAAAATGATCTGAAAATAATACTGTTTTTGTTGAAACATTGCCGGGAAAAAGTCATGTAAATCGAGTTAAATTAACTGTTATCAATTATTATGTAAGTGATAAAAATTAATAAAAATAAAGAATGAAATGTAATTGTGATATTGAGCAGAAATCGAAGGAATATTAATTGCTTCTTAAAAAATAAATTATAAACTAACTTGTATCTTTATAAATGTATTTATAAAATTAATATTTCTAACTCTAATATATGGTAGAGTAGTATAAAACAAAATAGATTATTTAATTGAAGTATTCTTATGTTCCTACTGTATATGTATGTATTGGTCGAAAGCAATTCGGTTGATTAATCCGTCTTCGCAAACGAGATATCGTTCGCCAACCAGACATGCCAAGAATCTCTTGGAATATGAAGAAATTTAATATTCGAGACGTACGGCGAGCACTTAGAATTTGAAAAGAATCGTCTTAATGCAGCACACAAAGGCGGAATGCATTGGCGTGGGAATTGCAATTGCGTAAGGGAATGTATAACGTGCCACTCGCATCTGCGGATTAAATCTTTTCCATAACATGCGGAATTACTCACTTCGGTTTATACCCACGACAGTTTCTTTATTTACGCAACAAGGAGAAGGACTTGTGTGTTACGAATTGCATCGATTTGCAATAAGTAACGATTTATAACAAGAAAAGCATTTTGTGCGAAAATTCATTATAGGAAATATACCGGGTATTTCTCGATTGCCATAATTTTTTAAATACTTTCAATGGATTGACAACAAAGTGTTTTTAAAATTTATTGGTTTTTAATAAAGAATTTTTCAAATTTATTCATTTTTTTTTAAATCGAAATCAAATTATGGTTTTTTTTAACGAAATTTTGTCTCCCCATCATATTTTTGTAGCACACAATAAAGATGAATTTATAAAATATGAATTGATATTATGTATCATTTTATCTATTCGATCTCAAGATAATTTAATTAATACTTAGAACATAATCCACGAATCTATTGTCAATACGTAAAGTGCTGTAAATTTTAATTAAATTAAATTATCTTTAATTTTTAATTAAATTATCTTGAGATCAAATAATCAAAATGATGCATCATGCTATATAGATAAATTCGTCTTTTTATATATTACAATATAATAAGGAAAATATAGTTTCACTTAAAAAAAAAAACATGATTTCGAATTTTTATTAAAAAATTAAATTCTTTTTACGTAATTAATTTTTTATTAAAAATTAGCAAACTTTTGCCAGAAACATTTTGTTGTCAATTCAATGGAAATATATCAAAAACCGTGGCAATATGAGGAACACTTTGCATACAAGAGTAATGCGACAATTCACAATCGCTGAACGCCTATAAAAATGTTAAAGTAATAATTTTCGAATTATAAGCGACCATAGTTGGTCAGTGATTTGCACGCTCACACAGATTGAGATCTGCAATATTTCATTTACATTTGCTTAATCTGAATTCGGTTTTATATGATATAATCTGTAATCTTTTATCGAATTTAGCAAGTGATATTGCAATATTATATATACAGTTATACATACTAATTACTGCACATATTGTATTTTATTTTATCAATCCCTTTTTTCTCTTTGTGTCCGGATATTTGCGTATTAAAATTTGAAAACTCTGTCTGCAACTGATATAATCTGATAATTATAATACTATTAAAATATTACACAGTGATTGTGGGACATTCTGTATTTTCGTGTATTGTTTAAACATAAATTAATTGTTGAAAATCTTTTGCAAATCTATGACCCAAAATCAATGTATTAATAAACTACATATATCTGCAATTGGTATTATTTTATATCTTTACGCTGTGTCATTCTAAAAAATATTCTTGAAACAAACACTTGTATAATAGGAAAAATGTTTTGTTTCATAAACCAAAATTTTGCTGTAACAAAATAAAATACTTGATTAAAATATACCGAACAAAACTGTTTAGTTGGTATAAAATATTTTTGTAAAAAAAAAATGTTTTTGTTATTTACAAAGCAGAAAAATATATTTCGCAGAGGCAATTAAATTTTTTTGTTATATAAAACAAAATATTTGGTTGTTAAAAAATACCCTGGACTAAACAGTTTCGCTGAAGATATTAAATTTTTCTAATATAAAAAAATATATATACGTGTATCGCGGTTTAAGGCAAAAAATTATAAAAAAAAAAACGGGAATTTTATTCATGTCATGTTTATTTCTTGTTCATTCTTTCGGTACACTCGCAGTTACCACTATTGCACGTAGCAGTATTCGATGGCTTGTGAGCTACCATATTCCGCGGTATGTTGTCGCATCGTCGTTCGATATGGACGGCGGCGGCTGCATGCACGACGACGACCGTCAGTGCAAATCGAGTGGCTTTCTATCGTCGCTATCTTTACACCCACCACCGATATGGCTTCCCGTAACAGTAAAGTATCGATATCGCTAAAAATAACCGGAACGTATGTATGATCTTCGAGGCCGAAACTATGTACACGGTGCAGGATCCTGAAATTCGCCCAGAAATGTTCCATCGTCAGCGCCATGCGATTTTGAACGATAGAGACTGTAGGAGTATAGTTGCCACCTTGCTCTGCGATTTTACGATCGCGGGATAATGTCTTTTGAACGACGCGTTCGATCGATAGTTTGCTGATTTTTAAAGATTTGCCGTATCCTTCCCAAGCTTTGTAAATTCGATCGGTCTCGCAAAATGATACGCACTCAATATAACAATAATGTATAACAAGTTGCGCGTATCCTTATTTAAATAAAGTTATGAAATATTTCTTATTCAGATAAAAAAAGAATGAACTGCGAAAAGCTGTCATATGATAAATGAGAAAATATATAACATTGTTTTAGGAAAAATCTTTTATTTTGAAAAATTAATATTTGTAATTACCTAAATTGTTTTTTCTTTCTTTTAACTCTAATCGTAGTTATGCTCGCGGATCCAGTGTAACCAGACATTTTCTTCAATTACATTATGAAAAATTGTTTATAACGAATATTTTTCACAACCTTCATTTTAAGTTAATCTTATTTCTCGGATTTTGCTCTCTAAAATGGGTTTGTATATATTAGTTAGACAAGTTTTGGAACGATATTATATAGGGTTAAAGTTTCAAAAATTCTCTATATAATCTAATTGTAGTATTAATAAATTCTTCTTAGGAGAAAAATAATACAGCGGTGTAATTAAATAGAGAAAGTGCACGTGATTTGAGAAGACACCTGCGGCGATATCATTCCGTAGAAAATATCGAGAGGTGGATAGATGATCGGCACGTGATCGCAGTGCGTTATGCATTTGTGGAATTGGGTCCGCAGGCGACGTGTGGCTCGCGGCTAGAGATGTCGAAATTTAATAGGATATTGATACTTTTATTTTTTGGTTTTAAATACCGCAAGTATCGACATTTTCTATAACGTAGTAGATATTTCTCGTTCATAAATGTTGATATTAATGCTCATGATATGTACACAAGAAAGGTGAAGACCTGCTGAACAATCGAATTTAAACGAGGACAAAGCTTCGATATCACGTCGATCTTATCCTTTAGCTATTTTCACGCACAATTACAATCATCGTTTTTAAAAGTATTCAATGCAGAAAGCAAAATATTGATACTGTTCGTGTTTTATTTCGCGCGATAATTAATTCAATCCAATAACGTTCGACTTTATTCTCAATTTACCGTCATTTTCGCGATTCTACGGGACGTGATCTCGCGACGGAAACGACCTCCGTCGAATCGATAGTCCGCTACTAATGCTCGTATGGTGAAACTTGGAGGGCTGAAGCGCGCCGAGCCGAATCAATTTTCGGATACCGAAAACCCGTAATAGCTCTTCGAAGATTCCCGCGGAGAAGTTAAAGCGGGGCTCTAGCTGAATTTGCGCAAGCGAAGAGACGAAACTCGTGACGTACGGCTATTAGGAATCTCTCTCGCTGACGAGACTATCCGGAGATAAATACCGAGCCTCTTTTCCTACGAGCATCGTATTAATAAACGCCGTTGAGTTGACGGGTGGAAAAAAATAACCTCGTCGCGATTAGCGATGCGACGCTTTTATCGACGACGTTGCATTAAACTTCGATTTCAGAGTATTTCGAGGATGCATTTCTTTTTCTGCTTTACGTACCGCCCGCAAAGTTCTAATTGTAGTTGTTTGTCTTCTGCGTTGTGCGACAAAATATACGGAGTACATTCGGAAATGGTGGGTGGAAGATTTAGAGGCGTATTCTTTTGAGCTTAGTGCATTTTTATTGAACGGCATTTGAAAACGCTCGGTATCTTATTTTATTTCTTTTTTGTGTCGATTTTTTAAAAAGTACTATATTATATTAATCATTTTTGGTAAGGTGAGTTTATATTTTCTTGAAAAAGAGCGATGACAATTCTTTTTGTCTTGTTTATTGCGACGATATGAATTATAGATTGCATCTCATAAATAATTTTTCTTACATCTTTAATATCAGAGAAGGCGAGGCACATTATTATGCATGAAAACTTCTCGCGATTCGTATTATCGGATAGCGATCGTTTCAGTTCGCTGAATCATGGCGATCTTAAAGTCTGCCCTTTCCACGTTAACTAAGCTCCTATTTCCCTGGAAGCAGCAAATTCAATTTTCGCCATTCGATAATCATAAATACCAGACTCGAACGGTTACATTATAAAACGGTGAACTTGTTCGAATCTATTGGATAATTATCGTGTAATACCTATACCTAGAGGGAATATCAAATTTAATCGACATCGATTTGTGCAGTGGCACTTTGTACCACCGAAGTTCAATGCGAATAACCACGATATTAATCTCATTAAGATAAATTATAGCTTATCTTAATTATCAATATTAATTTTAGCTTATGACGACAGAAAAGCAAATTTATGTATTACTCGTTAAATATTTTTACGAAAAGCATGCCATTTATTCATGAAGGTACAGACAAAAAGTATGAATGGGAACTTATTATTATGTTTGTGTGTGTGCTGCGTAAATATATTTCAAAACTACTTTCAAAGTTAAATTTTATCTGGTTATTCTATTAAAACTTTTCATTTGTTCACATGTAATTTGACGGATACATGAGAATAAAGCACTTATCATGAACAAGTAGGAATGGATTCCGATCAGAATTATTTCGTTTTCTCTAGGAAACACAATAGAAATCTAGGGAATAATTGAATAATTCCGATTGGAATTCATTTCGAATAATTCCGTAATACGTATCCAGTAGTAATAATAACTATAATGTAATTCCGAACGAAAAGGCAATACTGATCGAATTTTTTAAGCAATCGGAAACTAGTAATTTCAGTACGTTTTCGTACGCAATCGGATCAACCGTGTCTAATGCATTCTTATTTAACGACTGAATTTCTTTGCAATATTTGAGAAGGCATATTTTTCCGTTATACATAACTTGTTTCGTACTTTTTAAATAAAATATTTTTATACTTCGAACTTGTCGTACACGCAAAGAATGAGAAAATAATATCGGTAAGTTCGTATAAAATCACGAGGGATTATGAACTTTGCGCGACACACTGAATATGGTTAACTTTGCGGAACTGACGGTGGATTCATTAGACTTACTCAATTATAAATCTCTTTATCAAAAATGTCAAACAATTCAATCTTCTTTATTTTACACGGAAAATAAAGAAAAATTTGGATTATTCTTATTAAAATGTATTTAGTATTAATTCTTTTTATACGAATTTAGTTAGCATAAATCAAATGGATTTTACAGACTCAACGTCAGGAACTGCGTTACAGATCTTGGCATCGACTTGCGAATTCAACAGCTGGAGTGTTTTTTATACTCCAGCGGAAAAAAAATGGAAATTGTTATAAAATATTGTTTTGTATCGTTTAACATATTTTTTTATCTGATTTAATAATTATTCTTTTCGAATCTTTAAATATGCAATTCCATTGAATTCGCAATAAAGAAGCATTATATTAATTTAAAACCTTTGTTTTAAAAAAATATTATTACAATGTAAGCTACTTAACGTGCTTTTATTTTATTTAATATTTGTTTCTACTTGTTTTTTTCAGAAAATTGTGATTAAATTCGTATCATTAATATTCCCAAATGCTAATATAAATTGGAAAATAATCAATAACATACAATATGTTATTAATGATAGTAATTTTAATTGGGGTGTAAAAATATCCTGGATGATCATTTATGTAGAAAAATCATGTGACCGCTCCCGGATTAATTAATATAAATTAAATGGACTTGATAGATTGAATAAATATGTTACAAATTTTCAGTTCAGGTTCGTAGGGGGTTAATGCGGTAATGTCGAACTAATAAAATTCATACCTGAGGATAGGACTCTTCTTGATACGGCGTCCTGCGATGGCACTCGTCGTAGCACCTGGCGTCGTAGCCACTGGGCGGCCGTGGGTACGGGTCTTGCGCCGCTACCGCAGCCGCGCAGCAGTCCGGGATTTGCGCCTGGTAGGTCTCGTAGGGACACTTTTGATCAGGCTGGACCGGTCTTGGAGCTTGGTGAACGCGCTCCTGCGGCCCGCCTCCGTAACCGGCGCCGCCGCCGCCGCCGCCGCCGCCGACACCGCCACCTCCGCCACCTCCACCGCCGCCACCGCTACCGCCACTGCCACCGCCACCGCCACCGCCAGCGTGATGCATCGTCGTCGTCCACTCCCGCGGACCTCCTCTCGCCTGACCTCGCACCACACCACCACCACCCTCTCCCGATCACTGCATCCTAATGCTGCGTGGCGCGCGATACGCGATCGAATCCGCGGCCTCGGCGAGCCTTGTCTCTATCGCGCGGCCCTCTTCGCACGGGTCCATCCTCACCACATCTAACTATACCTTAATCTCTCTCCTTCTCTCTGCGAGCATCGGGTCCTCTCTAGCCCATCTTCTACCCGTACCTGTGCAATTATTGGCGTATGAGAAGTTTACGTGCGGGAGGTATGTATTCGCGGGTACATCAATTCGTCAACTGGAAATGTGCACCGCGAACGTCGCCCGCATTCGCGCCCGACTCGCGCCCGACTCGCGCCTGCATCCCACTCGAATTAATGCACCGCATTACAACCCGGACTGATGTAACTCTGGGCCATCTGTATCCTCTCTTAACTGCCGAAAGTAAACCGCCGGGTCTCTTCTTTACCTACTTTGCGCGCATATCCACGAGTTAAGGTGGAGGGGAGGGGACGTTTTTTACGTTATTTACTCGAGCTCTTTTAATCTTAGTCCCTTCGGGCGCTTTTTCAGCGTCGTCTCGTAGCGTAAGCTTTTAGATACTCGTACTCGCGGAACGACGATGCTCGATCAACGTGCCAGACTTGATCCACTCATTGATCTTCTCTGACCCCTTGTCTGGCGAAGCGTACGGTGTGTTGCTGTGTAAACTAATGAGTTTGCAAGGAGTAGGATGAAGAATCGATCCTCTCTGCAATTTTGACACGCTAAGAATGCTAATGCGCAGCGCCGGCCATTTCGTAAGCTGCTTTTGAGACACGTGACGGTCTGTTACGGTCAACAGACATCGAGTACGGTCAACGTGACGTTACAAATGCTTTAAAGCGGTTTTTGATTAATTAATTGTACAATTCTTTCTTCCAATTAATCACCAAAAACGCTTCAATTAAAGCGTCTGCAACGAGACTTTGACCGCAGCCAACGGTGACGATATTCCTTCATATACACATGGATTTATGGTGTGCTAACTTCATATGATCAGAGTATTTACTGTAGTCTTGTAAAAAGATTTTTGCAGAATTTTTCAGATATTTTTATTCAAAATTCCAGAGAAGTTTTTAATGCATCCTTGAAATAAATTGGAATGTAAGCTAACTATATTATATATTATTAAAGGTTATTATAGAAAACAGGTATTCCGACGAGACTATATTTATACTTTTTACGATTGGTACCACAACATCTATATAGGATATAGTATAGGCAAGCTTATTATATACAAAATAGTTAAAATACTTTATTGTGGTGAGCATTGTCTTCTACTCTGTCACCCTAATTTATTTGATAAAAACTCGCGAGAATATACACAGATTTAACAAGAAAAAAAAAATGTTTTCAGGAAAAGATAGAATTGTTTAAATTTAAAAGTACAGTAATTTAAATTCCAAAAATTTCCCTGAGTCTTGATTACATGAAAATCTCTAATTTTTAAGAAACAGAGACATCTCTTGGAAATTTCAGGCCTTTTCTAAGAAATAAACATTCTAATATACTAATATTACTGGAACGCTCCCTCATTACCTAAATGTAAAAATCAAGAAGTTTTCAATAATAAATTTCTGAAAGTATTTAAAGGTAATTTAAAAGGAAAACATAAGAAATATGCATTTATTATTTTACTAAAGATGATTCAAATTTATATAGACTAACTGTCAATTGAGATCAAATGCATTCTTATTTCTATATTTTAGATAACAGAGAGAACAATATTCTCATTTTAGTTTAAAGCATTGCATATATGGGAAAAGTAGCAAGTATTAGCAATCCATATATGATATCGAAGGAAGATATTCTGCCTATAGATATTCATACCTGATCCGCGATGAATTTCAAGAAGTTTATCTGGACTATTTCTATCGAAAATCCATCCGTCTTATACGTGAAATGAATTTTGTCTCTTTGGAAACCACATGTACTTTCCTAATTTAAACTTACAACGTTCGTTGCGGTCTTCGTGCTGATACATTCTCGTTATAGATCTCGGATATATTGGTTATGCGCAGGACTAAGTTGGATGAAGTGTCTGTGCATGGACCGTAATTAGCGCCTCTTAATTTATCGTGTAAGGGCCATACAAGCGCGCCCGAGTGAAACTTTGATGCAACGATAGAGCAGCATATTAGGCGAGATCGTGTAAAGACCTAACGTGTCTATTTGGGACACGTTGGCATGTCTTTGCCGCGGCTTTCGGATATGTTAATCGCAAAAGGCGCACCGGATCGATCGCCATATTTAGAACAACTATTCTGCTCCCATTTTCCTCTGTTCGAATAGTTACATGTAGCTTGATTAGCTTACGAAACAACGATGTATGATTTAAACTTGCATGATGTCTGAATGACGCAACATACAAAGAGGAAACACACAGCTATGCAAAATGCAATCCCTATATTGCAATAACCTGTATTTTCTTTATTATTGACATATAAAAATATAAGTGATATATAATATTATCTATTAATAGTTAATGAGAAAACATCTCTTTTTAATATAATAATTTACCAAGAAATACGCCAGTATTTGCCAGTGCAAATATGAGTGGATAAATACAACTGAAATCTCTAGGCATATTGTTGGACTTGGAAACTGAAAAAAAAAAAAATTATATATATATATAACGCATGTGTCAACCTCTGGTATAGAAACGAAATATTTAGTTTCCGTTCTGCTTGTTCACAAATAAAATATTTCATTTTTGTTTTTATGAACTGAAGTGAAAAAAACCTTTTAAAATAAATTTTAAATTTTTAATGTAATTTAATACAAAAAAATTTTGAAATTTAATATAAAAAAATTTTGTGCGTTTTACAGAGAACGAATGCTCCTGCAATTAAATGTCGATGGAATCTCGTGCCGCGCGCGCGTTAAATACGTGATATTTTAAAATTAATTAAATAATATCATGTAGTATTTAAAATTTATTTGATTATAACAAAAATGACATTATTATTTATCTCTTATTATAAACTGATTAAAACCTCGTAATTAAAATAATTATTCTATTTCCGTTTTTATTATCAAGATTACAATTAATATCGTTATTATCTCGGTTTAATATTTGATCGAACTACCCACATGATGCCGATATAAACTAATATATTATTCACCATTATAGCTATAGATAGCAGATCGATTAGATACTAGCAACATTATATCGGCAATTATTGCCTTTTATGATCTCGATTATAGAGATACTTTGTAGGTTCCTGTAATCCGAACTTAATCCGCATATAGTATCTATAAGATGACGTCAGTACTGCATTTAATTCGCGAATCGTTCTATAAGATATTCATCTAAAATCGATCTTAATTGATATCAATACGTGTGTAATTTTTTATTTCTTAACTACATTATTTTTGAAGTATATAATCGTAATTTGTATCCATTTAATAAATTAACAGAGATATAATTTATTAAATTGTTCAATATTATTTAAAATTAAAAAAGGAGCGGTGGAGAAATACATATATTGTAGAAAATAAAATGTTAATTTTAACTTAAAGACGTATAGTGGACTTTCTGAGACATGCAAAAATATTAAAATTAATATTTTTGTGTTAATTTTAACATTTTTGTATGTCTCAGAAAGTCCACTATACGTCATAAAGTTAAAATTAACATTTTATTTTTTACAATGTATAGTAATTGTCGCGTATAGTTGCATTTGAAAAACGAGTGTATCTAATATCCTGATCTATAAATATGCTAGAAAATAATTTTAAATAATTTATAAATAATAATTACAAAAGCTAAAGGTATCTCTGTAATTGTTTTTATATGAATAAGAACCGGTTGTTCCATCTTTTGGTAAATTTGACCTGTTAGGTAAATCTCGCAATCTCACTGATTCTAAATATTATATATGAACCAATCACATTCAAGAATCTTACAAGATGCAAAATTTGCTTTTTTTGTTGAATCTAGTCACATACATCGCGAGGTCTTTTTGCAGAGATTCAGGACGATCGGCAAGGCGAATTTTTGCGACTGATTCTCAAAGTAATCTCATTATTATCCGCAACATCTTAGTTCTCACTCGCGCTGAGGAGCACGTTTCGAGCGTTCGTGTGTCAGAAATCAGAAATCTCTCCGCAAATACTTCGGAAGATATCAGCGGCGATTTTCACCTCCGTTGTATCGCAGACGGCATAACTTGTTTCGACCAACAAATGCGAACGTGCTCGGAACTGCGAATCCGTTGGCTCTCTCGAGTGAATTAGACGCCGGGAAGATATCGAAGGAAAATTTTTCACGGTGCAAACGCGGATTTCAAAGAATTTAAAATACAGTCCCGGTATACAGAGCTTCCCCTCGAGCTCTATTCTTTTTTATTACTGAGGTAGAAATGAAAGGAACATAATTGCAAAGGTAATTTGGAGCATTCTTAATTCTCAGTTTAACTACTTATTTTTTAAAATCGTTTTTTTATCCTTTAATTAACGATAGATATAATTTTGGAATATTTTTTTTAAACAGAAAGAAACATTAACTTTTTTCTTTGATATATTCATGGAAACAAAGGGTTTTTCGTGAATTAACAGTTAAATAGAAAAATTTTTCTCCCATTTACATACTTTTTTGCTGAGTTTTAATTTTAGATTTAAACATATATATAGGGTGTCTCTAAATTCTCGATTCAAAATACCGTAGCAAAAAAGTTCTCGAAAAATTAAATAAAAAAGTTATTTGTGAATATTTATTTTAACCAATAATTTTTGAAATATAATAAGGATTTAACTCATAACCAATTACATTTAAATAGCTACCTATCCATGAGTTGTGCGTGCGGTAATATTGGACTGCCCAAAAAGTTTTCTCGTTTTTGCTAGCAAGTGGATATTAAGTTGTTTTAGGTGTAAACACTTTTTTAGCAAAGGCATTTATAACCTAATAGTTTACATATCAATTTATAACAAAAAGTATTGAGATCGATAGAGTTTATTATTTGTTATAAAGGTATAAAAATGAAAGGTCAAAAACACATTTTCGCTATATTATGTTATATTTTTACCATCAAGGTAAAAATGTTGTGAAAATCTGAAAAAAAATATAGTGCAAATTTTGTAAAGTTTCGTAATGAGAATTTCTTCATTGAAAACAAGTCATGTTCTGATAGGCCAAGTATAGTAGATTTCAACATTTTTATCGAAAATAATCCGCATCAAATTACATGAGATATCGTAGAAGAGCTTAGAATATCTAAATCGAGTCCTGAAAATCACACGTACAAACAAAAAAACCAGGAGACCTTTTGCCAATCCAATATTAGTGAGCGCTGAAGTGCGCGCTCACTAATACTCACATAGGTGATAAACTATCTAAACGTAGTTTGTAATTGGCCATATTTAAACTCTTATAGCTCAGAAATATTATTGCTTAAATAAAAATTAACAATTAACTGTTTTACATAATCTTTTAAAAACTTCTTGCTAGTATTTTGAATTACGAAATTTAGGACACTCTGCATATTAAAACATGCCTATGCCTGAATATTTAAAAATTGCAGCAAATCCCAATGAGGCTTTTTCTAGGGAAAAAGATGAATTATCCATATTGGAGATTCTAGTATATTTTATCAAGATACCTATTAGATTGTTGTCATTCTGTATTACTTTTCGCATAATTTGCAAATAAAACAAATGGTGCATGATCGTAGAATTAGAACGAGTCTACAGCCCCGGTACACACACACACACATTGACTCACACTCACGCAATTCAGCCATGAGCTCTCCCGGAAATCCAGTTCGATCACGAATTCAGCGTGCGCGCGCGTAGCGTTCGCGCTCGTCCCGCCAGTGGATTCAGTTCCCTTTTGTTTTACTTTGCCTCTCATCTCTGACCGCTTCCCATAGCGTATTCTCGGGGCGACGGCGATGCTTTCGATGTGCGTTCTTATCCTACATTTCCGTCGTCCGTGAGTTCCACGGCGGACGACCATCCATGAGCGGAGCACCATCCATGAAAACCAAGGGCCTCTCGATGATCAGCGTAACGGCAGCTGGGAAGGACGGTGTAGGGCGAAATAGGGAGAGATGATACGGAAAGCTCGTTGACTTCCCGCGCGCGCACTGTTTTATTCATCGTCCGTAGTCATGGCAATACTACCTGACCGATTCGTGTATTCACGGTCGATTCCACAAACTTTCGATTGACCGAAATCCTATTTTTATTTTGCTATTCTGAATTTTGTATCCGGAAGTAGTCGCGTCTTGTCAATCAGCGCTCATTTATCTATGCATATCAAAAGATGTCTTTTAGACGTCTTTTAAATATACGTGCCTGAAAAGTATTTAAAAGATGTCATAAAGTCTTTTAGGCCCGGTTGCACTAACGTTACGTTGACTTGAAGCGAGGCTTAAAATTCTTTCTATCTCTCCCTCTCTTTCAGCTTTAAAACGAGACAGATAGAATTTTAAGTCTCACTTAAAGTCAACGTAACATTGATGCAATCGGATCTTAGACATATAATATGTAAAGGACTTTTTATGTCTAAAGTCTTTTAGACGTGTGTATTCTTTTTTTAAATATCGCTTCCTTACTTGAAAAATCGCACAAAAACAAATTAAGTTTTATACCTCGGTGATCGAATTGGAAGGACGACCGGGTGAAATTCGGCAGATCCGGATTCGAATCCCGGCTGAATAAATTATTTACAGTATTTAATTCCTTCAGATCTGATTTTATTAAAGTCGCGTTAAATTTTTTTAAATTCAATTCAAAGGCACTTTAATAAGTAATTCATACTAAATAACTAATTCTTTTTAAAATTTTGATTATTATTTTTCCAATATATATGTTATATATACATTCAATCTCGCGGATGATATGGATAGAATTTAATAATTTTAATGGACAATGTCTTCAAATTTGATGTATACGATGTACACGGCATCTGAAGGGATTAAGATGCTTATTAACATCAAATTATCAACTTCCAAGATGCTTATTTGCATAAGCAATAGTATTAAATTGCTTGTCAATTTGATTTATGATATTACTGTTCCAACTTCGGTTTAGGACTGAGTTTCAAGACCGACAAATAATCGGCGCACAGTGTTTGCTTGAACTGGAAATTGTATAAAGTCACAAGAAATATTTGGTACGAAGAATCACCTTGAATGAATATGGATGGCATTTTTCACTCATGTGTTTAAAATTTAGTTTCCCAAAAATATAAAAGAAAATAATGCTTTAACTTTACAGAAAATTAATGATTAATCAAATAATGTTAATAAAAAAAATATATTCTTGATACAATCATATGTTATTTGTGTCATTTTTGTTTCGCAGTTCTTAAAAAAATTACTCTTTTTAAGTTGGTAATGGTACTCTGTTCGAATTATGAATTTTACCGATTTTCCTTTAAAATCACTCTTTTGAGTTGTGAATTTTTATGAAGTTATCCACTTTTAATGATCAAGGGTAAATGTAAATTTACCCAACTTTTGGTAATAACTCATTTTTTTTAGTTATGTCACTTTGAGAAAGTAAGGGGACGATATATACGAAATTTTTCTATAAATATTGAAGAGTGAAGAGATTTTTCTATGCCTCTTTTTCATTTTAGTATATTATTACTGAATAATTTACAGTCGATTTCCTTATAACAAAAATATTGAGATTGAAATGATTGATTATTAGCAAGTTTCAACGAATTAAGCTTCCGGATTATAAATAGGTAAATTATGTTTTGCTTGTCCGATAACTTTTAGAACTTGACAGAATTTCAAATTCAGTTATCAATATTTAACATTGGAATTTTAAGTGTTATGAAGAAGTATGTAACATCTGATAAAATTCTCGTTGGGAAAAAAAAATCAAATTAGACGAAAAAAAAAAAAACTTCAAATTAGACGAAGAATCTGAAAGTTGTCGCGAAAGAGTGCTCCAGAGCATTTTGTATATTTACAAGAATCTTAAGAATCACCGAGATTGTCGATAGAAGAGCTCGTTAGTAATAAAACGACTCCGAGCGCGCAAACTTGGAAAAGTTTCAATAGACCGTCGAAATCTTCTCGGGCAGCTTGAAGCTCGATCGGAATGTATTTGCCGACGTTTTAATATTCCATGACGAAACGTGACTACGTAGGGACGTTTCGTACATCTACTTACGGATTTTTATGCGCTTTTCGTGCCGCGGTACGTCACAAGGGTCATACGTTGCGCTTTACAACTGGAGTTTAATAAAATATCTTAGACGACCTAGCGCATTCAACCGCAGCGCTCGAACGCTTCCCGCCGATATTGTAAAACTTTTAGGGTTGAGCTTCTTTACGTGGCTTGCATTACGACCGATATACGTGCGCACGATTTTTGAAGAGTTGTGAAGCATTAATGGAATCTACAATAACAGCTTGATTCGAAAAATGTCTTCCTCTCGCGAGGGGAATGAATTAACAGTTTTTTAAAGTAAATATAATATTTGGCAAAAAAATTATTTCTTATAAGAAATTAAATTAAATAATCTAATAATACACTGAGAATTCCATTTGATTGAATCAATTAATCTCTTGTTTGGATAAACAAATTTTTGGTTGATGCAATAAAATAATTTAGTTCAAGCAAAAAATTTGATTATTATAACATTTTACTTGTGTTATCCGAAATAAAAGATCCGTTCCTTTTAACTAAAGTTCTTGCGGTTCATCTTTCTTCTTTTTCTCTCCACATTGAAGAGAAAAAGAGAAAAGATAAACCGTGCAAGAAATTCAGTTAAATAGGACAGGCCTAGAATGTTACAAAAACTAAACTTTTTGCAACTAAATTATTTTATTGCATCAACTAAGGATTTGTTTGTCCATGTCTAAAAAAAGAGATTAGTTGACTCAACCAAATAGGATTCTCAGTGTATGATTAGGAAATGATTACACGCGAAACCTGTAATGCTTACTGTGCTTAATCGTGGTAAATTTCAGCCAAAAACGACTATAACGCGTGTAGTACAAATGTTCATGGCTCTCGCCGTTAAAAATTTTTGAAAAACTTTGGAGCGGTAGCTGTATAAGATTTGTTTCATGCAATAGCTTAAAATGACCGTACTCTTCGCTTTTAATCGCCCATATATTTTAATAAAAATCGTACGAGAGACGTGCAATCGGTCTTTGTGAACCAGCATAAACCTGTTGCGTGGATTGATGTGTTCTCACTTACGACGAATAGAAAAATATCTCGCTACAAAACTGTTACATCCTCGCGTGAATTTCGTCGAGATGGACGATACAACTAGGGACGACGTCGCGGCTCGACCGAAGCAATTTCATCATCGTGACGATGAAATTGCCGTTAGATCGGGCAGATAATTTTCTCTCTTCTCCAGTGGATCCGAGGGTAGCCCTTCGGAGCGAGAGGAGTCTTCATCATTTAAAGACGAACCGAGCGCTCGGCTCTCCGTCGGACGCGATCATCAATCTTCGCGAGGCAAGGGTAACACGTTCATCTCCCAATTACGAGGCCTCTTCCTTCCGGGAAGGAAGATTTGCATCTCAGAGGTAGGTGCATCTTTTGGCCGGAATCGACTCCCGACGACTTTATAAAGATATTCAGTTTATACGTCTTCCATGAGAGAACCATTTCCGTTTCCATTTACTTCATTCATTTACATGAATATTCATACGCGCGAGATACTTATTTATATAATCAAATACTATAAATCAAACTGAATCTTTGAATGTGAAATGCAAGAGAAGCAGAAAGTTAAGGAGAAATTTGAAAGGGTTATTTTTATCGAAGATTTAAATGTGGATTACAAGCTTGCTAATTGTTAAATGGTTTCTATTATAAATAATAGACCCACAATCCCTTGTACGACTGCATGTGAAGCACAGTCGTACCCGGAAATCTATTCTGAAAAGAATGGTAAATGGTCACGAAAGAAAGCCAGAGGTCTCCCTCTCACAAACTACAAGTGACGTTTTCGCAAATGGAATGGTCCTCGGGAAAACTGTATATTACCGGGTATATTACTCTTTTTAATTCGTTGAAACGCAAGAATCGGTTAGGACAACATAACGTAGTGAAAGAGAAAAAGAGGTCAACTATTATTAAACGACATAAGACATACAACGATGTAAGATTGCGTGGGAGGGAGAATTCCTTTAAAAATCTATCCTTCCTTTTTAGAGCTCGATCGATAGAATAAAATTTACAGCTCGTTGATTAAAAATCTATATATTATATGTGAATACATCGGCGCACAGCGGCGCTTTGGCTCACGCATCTCACCTCTATACTCAACACCGATCGATATAATTTTCTCGTCTCTTTTTGAATCATTTATGTCTTCTCTCTCGTTATATTTGTGCACAGAAAAGATTTCCGGATACCATTACTCCTCGATATATTATAAAATAAGATCGATACAGGGATAATCGTATTGTCGAAAATGGAATGATTTATTCTTAAATGAAAAATGTTTAGAGATCTAGAATAAAATAATTAGCATACGTCAGTTTCGTCCCAAATATTATTGTATCGTAATAGCATTGTGTATATAGATCTATTTTAAACGTAAAAATACATAAACTTCAATCGAAGGGATAGGCGGAATAAAGACTTAATTACAAAATCTTGATTTTAACAAAAATAACTTGCTAGTATTTTATTGTGCACAAATGGGTACAGTATCAAATGAATTCATGTAATGTTCTTTAAGAAATTATATGTTACGATACTTTTCTATTACGATCAATATTATATAAAAAAAGGTAATCTCCGGAAAAAGAGTATAAGTAGAATTGTATCTTTATTCCGTTGATCCTCTCAATTGATATGTGCTATTGTTGTCTCGAGACAATAAGTCAATCTTGTTTAATTCGAAGAAGAAGAATAGGCACTTTATTGATCTAATTATAATATGTTTTTATTTTTATACTGTATAAGGTTGCAAAGAATAACGTACGTCAAGAACATTTTTTGTCTCGTTATCGGAAATTCTTTATCGGAAATCCTAAGAGGATGTATAGCGATCACTGGTCGAAGGATTTCCTTACGATATGTCTTTGCGATCTCAGAACCTGAGGACGCGTCCCGATCATAAACGCATACGTACAATAAGCACGTGCACGCGAGAGATGTACCGTCGTGCCATTACGTCGATAATGACATGCGGCGACATGTTATGCTCCGATTATAGATCGGGGCTACTCGAAATCCATGTCGGAGCCTGCAAATTTGCGATATAGGACGTGCGATACGTAATCACTGGGAAATTGCTGAAATTAATTTTCAGTTGTCAAAGCTCCGCCGAAGAGAAATTTCCATAAAATTCAATGTTAAATGCTTGCACGCAAACGAGCTATTTGTTTTAAAAGCTGTATAATTTGCATTAAAAAAATTGTTTCTGCATTGCGTTTAAAAATTAAAAAAAATGTAATATATCTCGGCGTAAATTATCAGAACAAAATTATTAAAGAGAATTATTGCGCAAACGTTTATGCGTTACTCCCCAGTTTATGCGGTAATAACAGAATAATAGATACGTACACTGGATGCGTTAGGGATTATATATCGTGAAATTAAATATAATTTTCAAATAATATTAAAAATATGACCGGGTATTTAAATAAAAACTGAAATTAATATGTCCTTGCATAATGCAGCAGAATTTTTCAGTGATCTATTTCCCCGTGTAAATCAAATGAATCTGCAATGATATCTTATTCGAGCGAGGATCCTATATATTACATACGATATAGTGTACATCATATATCTCGCTTACTCGAGATGTAAATATATAATGCAGCAAATATGATCTGACAAGCCATGTAGAACTTTTTCGCCATCGACTTGTCGCGGGAAAATATCGATACTGTAATTTACATATCTGAAATTACCCGCGGCGTACTATATCATACTTATCGATGCAAATCGAAAAGCCGTGCTCGCGTGAAGCCGTATGTAGCACAATTGAAATTTGCGATGTTTCACGATTGCCGATTCGGACATATGCTGCTTCGAGCGCGTATAGAGCAATTTATTAATTTAAATGTTAAGCGCAAATAATCTTGTTGTGCTGCAATGATCTCATGGTATCGTTCTCGCCACAAATTGTAAGATTGTAAGCTCGTCTCCCGGCGCGGTTTTGTAGGTCGCGTATGTTATCCGCGTTTGTTGGACGCACGCTCGGGCTGTCAGCTACACTTTTTTCCGTTAAGAAAAGACTCGCGTTCCTGACAGGACGATCAGTCAAGATCGGGCGTGACAAGACGTTCATCCATCGCCAATTACTAAGCTTCGAGAAAAAGTAATAATTCGCCCCTTTTTTCTTTATGCTGAAAAAATACTATATTTTAATAAATATTTGTTTGAGTGTATTTTAAGTAAGTATCTACTAAATTTAAATACATATTTATTTGATATAAAAACCATTAATTTTATTTAACTATGATTTTTTATTAAGTAAATATTTGTTTCCTCTAAGTAAATGTTCACTTACAATTAGTACTATTAAAAAATATATTTATTAAGATTTTGTAAATTTTTTTTAGTGTACTTCAGCGTTTTTCTGGTTGTATTTTGAATTTAATTCTCATCAGTGAATGTATGGGATTAAATCCAAAGTATATTTTAATCTACTGTATCTCGATTTTCTCAGTTTAATGTTAATTCTCTGGAGTTGATGGTGGGTCTATTGAATCCCCTCATGTAGTGATTGTTTAGATAACAAAGATTCTAATGAGTAAAAATAATTCAGCTTTCGTTGTGAAGTAATATTAAGATAAAAAATACATTATTATTTTTGAATTTACTATTAGTTCTTAATTATTATATCTATTATTGTAGCAAGTACCATTTTACATAAAAATGTCAAATTATGTATTCAATTTTCTTTATATTACATCTGCTAATTTTTTGATTATTCTTATTAAAATAAACTTATTGTTAGTAGTCATTCTTTCTTATACGAGCTGTATCATTCTTCTTGAATTAATTAGTTTTTTAAAATTAATTAGTGCCTTTCAATCAATATATTATATATTAAATAGATCTCACAAACCCAATGTTAGTAACTGTGTTACAGATTTTCAGCTTTAAAGGATTAAAATAGAAAGAGAGAGAGAGAGAGAGAGAGAGAGAGAGAGAGAGCAACGTTTTGTCAATTCTCTTAAGTAAATTTTCTCGGATAAAAGAAAAAGAAGTAGGGCTGTAATAATATCCTGTGATCTTGAGATCGCAACGCATCGAAACTTGAATGCGAAACTTAAGTTGAGGCTTTTCGCGAAGCTCGATTGTAATACCGTCGCTATCGTAGATCCTATGAGTTCTCCACAGAGAACTATGCCGATAAGTTTGATTAATTACGGCCAGGCGCGCGCGGCAGGATTATCCATTTTCAAGAGAAATGCGAAAACGCGTCGGATACTTCCAATAATTCGCCGTCTTCGCAACGAGATTGGGAAGTCCTTTGTCTGCCGTTCGTTCGCGTCTATCGACTAACCATCTATCGCTCGATTTTCTAATTTTGTTTCCATATTTTTTTTGCACAAGCTATCGTATTATAAACGAATATATGGCGGAAGTTTCATCGATCTTAGTTACGAAAGTTCAAACATAAGAAGATCCGAACGCGCTATCCGTTAATTACACGTTTCTCGAATGGCGTGAAAGAGGGTTTTATAGCGAGTAAAACGTTAATTTCTACCAAGTCGAAGTGCATGAACTCACCTATATTGCACTAATGACCTTTCCGTTGGAATCAGCAGATACGAGAGAGCGGTATTCTTATATCACGATGATATATTACGTTATCTTAATCTACCAACTGTCTCGAAAATCGTGTATCTTTTATCTATTTCTTTCGTCACTCGACAAAATCACAACTTCGATTTATTCTTTGTAAAAGTTTATTTAAATGTCCTCTTTTTAAGGATCTTGTTACATTTGATGTACTCATAGAACTTTCGATCATTATATTGCAGATTTACAAGCTTTATTTTATTTTGTTATTTTTTACAAACTCGTTGATAACTCTTCGATTCATTTTGAACATGGTAGTTGAGTACGTTTGCAATAACTCGTCACTTGATCTCAACGTGAGTACGCTGCGAGAAGCGATGGTCCATTTTTTATTTTTTCCCCCTCCCCTCGTATTAAAAGCTCAGCTTTGATATTCTGCGAGAGCTCGAGTCGATATCCACGTTTTCACGACGACGCTATATCGTGTCGACGGGACGAAGTTGCGAAGATACACACTGGTGACGGTGGGTCCTTTCGCGAGATCGTTACGAAGTCTTTACGAGTTCCTTACAAGTTCGTTGCGAAGAGGCAGAAAGAGAAGAAACGAAAAAGAGAAAGAGAGAACCGTCCGTGCGGATGTAGATGCGAATCCTGTTTATCGAGTTCACGTTTCTCGCAGCGTTGCTCGCTTCCGCCGTTTTAGGATGGACACGAGCGTCAAATAACAGCGCGAAATGGCATTCTTTATCGTATATACTAACTTCCAAGAGAACGTTTGTATCCCATTCTATCGCTTCTTTCTCTCTTTTTTTATTTCTTTTATTCGTTTTTTTTTCGCAAATGCGGTTTTCGCAAGCACAAAGATACAGCATACAATAAAAGTATTTATATTATAGATTCGACAGAGCATCCCGTTTTTAGAGGAAGCTCCGTTATTCAGTTCCTAAATCCTGTAGCGTTTATATTGTATGCGTTGTAAAAACCATAAGAATGAAATTGTTGCTCTTAAATGCTTTTTCAGCTTTGTATCAAAGGGCTTTGTATTTGAGACGTTGCTGAAATCGAATACGACTTTAGAGAGATTCTGAAATTCAAAGCGCAAAGATATTGAAATGCGAGGAGCAGTCGAAAATTTATATCTGACAGAAAAAGAACTAAAATAGGTTTTTTTCTATAATAGAAAAAGAAATAAAATAGGTTTTTTCTTTAATAATAAATGTTTGCTAGAAAAACCTAAAATTTTTGGAGAATTTCTTATCTTTAAAAATTAGGAATTTTTTATTTTATGTTCAGGGAAATTTTTGAAGTTTTACTTTTTAAATTTAAATTTTTCCTTTTCCTGAAAATATTGTTTCTTTAATTATTTTTTAAAAGATAGACATAGTTTCCCTATCTTTCTGTTAATTTACAATACTTATATAATTTGTTTGCATTACACTGCAATTTGTTTCAATAAAGTTGTATTACAAAATTTTCTAATCTTATCTGAAATTTTGACTAAAAACATCTTGAAAATTTGGAAATATACTTTCAAGAAATTTTTTCGAAAGATTTTAGTAAATATCTTGAATAAGCTCCATTTGCATTTATACATCAAATATTCTGAATTTTTTTTATCCTCGACAATTAGGAATTTTCGTAAAATTTTATCGATACTAATTGTCAGTGAAAATTTTGAAGTTTCACTTTTTTAATTTAAATTCTTTCTGAAAACATTGTTTCTTTGATCATTTTTTAAAGAACAGATACTTATAATCTCTACTGGAATTCTTGTCTTCTATTAATTTACAATACATTTGAGAATTACTTTCAATTTATTTTAAAATTGCATTAAAAAATTCTCTAATCTTATCCGAAATTTTGAATAAACATACATATCTGTATGTTTAGGAAACCTGAGAATTCTCAAAGAATGTTTTCACAAAATTGTACACCTTGAATAAACTCCACTTGCATTTATATGTATATATATAATCAAATAGATATCTATTCCCGGAATATCAGGGTTATCCAAATAAAATTAAATGTCTGCCAGGATAAAATAAGACTCTATTGATCGGCAATGAGCTTTTCGCTTCTACTAAAAGGAGGAATCGCGTAATATTCCTGCTTTCTCTGTACAAGCGAAACGCAAAACTAGCGCTTTAGAGCGGCCACGTGACTCGTAGCCCGATTCGCTCGAGTAAGAAACTAGAGGATATTTCGCGGGAATTCTCGAGAATCCCGCCGATAACTCTCCTCGTATCTGCGCTGACTCGGCCATTTCTCCGCTTCCGCGAGTACGACATCCGCGAGAAGTCCGATAAAATGGAAAGCAGGAAAAAGAGAGAAAAAGAAATAGAAAGAGAGGGCGTTTATTTAGCGCTCCGCCCTATGTAGTTCCCTTGACTCCTTGAAAATTGAGAATATAAGATATGTTTGCGTAAAACAATATTTCCGGCGAAGTATATATAGTATTCCCGAATCTTTATATGTAAATAATGTAGCATGTTATACGACCAGTGTCCTTCTGCGGCCAAAAGGAAGTATCAACTTCGCAATTTACTGTTACGAAAAATTCTTTCTATGTTATCCCTTTTAGACAACTTTATATCTGTATTGATATTTATAATCATATAAAAAAAGTTTAGTAGCAATTGAAATTCTGGTTGAAAATGGATACATCAGAATTTCTGTCTTGTAATTCTAGTTGAGATAATCAGAAGTCTGAATGATAATATAATTAGAATCTTCAGATTTGTCCATTTTTAATCAGTAATTTTTTTTCATAAACTTAATCCACTCTTACTCTAAATCTATCACTCATATTTTTGGTTGTTGTGTTAAAGAAAAATAGACACACGAAGCTTATTGTATGAATTCTGTTTGAACCTCGCCGAAGTCATTATACACGACAAATAGAACGGGACTGCCGAGACGTGCATCGTCGTGTTCGAAGATCGAATTTGACCTCGCGACGAAGGCTTGCGCACATCACATGAATAATAAGTTCCGGCGCTTCCCAATCTCTCGCAGAGAGATGTATTAAAGCAGATCCGATCATCAGTCCTGATGTAGTCGAATATTTTTAATCGTACGTCGTTAAATTCCCGGATCGCTAAATGAGCAGCAGAAATAAGCACACCATCGATCTGGTATACCATTGCGGTACATTTTAATTTTTGAAAAAGCAATCGGGGGTAAAACGTGAGTATATTTAGCTCGGTCCCAGCGTTGTTGTACGTAAAATGTTGGCTTTCTATCGATGATCTTTTAATTTTGATGATATTGAATACGGTCAGCTGAAACAATTCCATTCAAATACCTAACATTTTTTTCATAATCTCATCTCGATGATGTTGGGAATTTTAGAATTGAAAATGATTTTCTGCACAATCAATTAAAATTTTTAAATAATAATGTAATTGTAATTTAAAAACTCACTCGCAGGAATAAGATCCAGTTTTCTGAATTAATATACCAGTGCAACACGATATATAAATACACGTAATAACGAATCGCGAAAGAGATATTTGTTTCGCGAATTGTTTTGTAAGGATATCGAGTTTAGAGATCCGATCAATTTTCTATATGTCAGTCTAGTAAAAATAAATCAAATAATCCGATTGTTTATTTTATAAATAAACATAGAATACTAGTTCAGTACGGATGTACAATAACGAATAGCAGAGAGATATTTGTTTGGTGAATCGTTCTACAAGGACTTCAAGTTCGGAATACGATTCATTTCAGATGCGCCAGTCTAGGTAGTAAGAATAAATCAAATAATCCGACTTTTGCGATACATTCGTAAGCAAATTCGAGATTGTTTGAAACCGTTGTCTTGGAAAGTTTCGTGCGAATACATTTAACAGAACGATCGAGCCGTGAAGACCTATCGAGCGGAGCGATAAATCGCCGAGAAGACACGGAAGATCAGGAGAGAACGCCGAAGTAAAGCAAGATGAATGCTAGAAGAAAGAGAGAGACAAGAAAGAAAGAAAAGATCAACGACGAAGAAGAGGTCACACTTGAATTCGGCGAGCGGAAGAACGATGGCACGAATCGATATTCGCCGAGTGGTGACTTCATCGAAGAATATGAGGAATTTGTGACAATAACATACTGAGCAAGTTTATCCTGTATATTTATCTTCAGAATTGCTTATCTCGATATCTATACATTCTGATAAAGAGTAATAGCATTTTTAGATTTCCAGTAGTCGATAATTTGAGTAAAGATTAAGAATACATTGAAATTGCTTATGTATCATATTTATAATTTTCGCAAGTTCATTTTTTAGTCCTGATTATAAGTATAGAGCATCCTACGAATTGACGTTCTATATTTAATAAAAAATAAATTAGAAACAGTTCTATTAAAAAATAATATTTATTTTTATAATAATATTTTATCAGCCCTTTTTTCGATTATATCATCGCTTTTTTCAAGAAAATGCAATGAATTGAGGAAAATGGATTTCTTACATTATAAAATGTAACTACACTAAGTTATTATACTTATAATTTTTCTAAATTTTTATTGTACAGCATAGTTGTAGTGTAATGTTTTATATTTAGTCAAGATTGCACAATGAAAATTTAAGAAATTACTAACTTGGATTAATCATAGGGTAATTCCGGTATATATAAATATATATACACCGCACCTATCAAAAACTTAATTTATTAAGTATTATTTACTATGTTTAAAGTAAACTATATCAGTGAACTATATCAGTAAAAATTTTGTACTGTATACTATTATAAAAAAAATATTGGAAATCCGAAATATTTATATTTTGTATTAAAAAATGAACTTTTTTAAATTGTATTTTTGCTGTTCCATAGGGGTGGAATATATGACTACTTATAAAGCGAGGGGGGATATGTACGGCTCATGAAAAGTTTATAAATAATACATATAAATAAGTCGTGAAATGACACAATAACTTATAAAATGCGTTTATAAAGTTTTGTTAAGGAATAAGAATGATAAATATGTATATGAAGTAATAATTACAATCTTCTCACATGTATTACAAGTGTTACGACATGAGGTACATATTTCATGTAATGCGTTTATTGCATTTAGTGCACTGAATTCAATCTACCCACTTTGTATACTTTGGGCATAAATTCCGCCCGTTAAAAACGAAGTACAAACAGGTGAGATATACAAGACAATAAACAAAGAATACAAGAGCAAAGTACTTGTATTTTGTTAAACAACATGCTTTACTATTCCTTTACATTCATGTATCACGAAATAAGTCTTTTGCACGTCTTACAGTAATCATTTTATGTAGATTATAATTTATGATGGCACTACTCAACACAGTGACAAATCAATTCAACTCACAATAATTTCATTAATATTAACAATAAGAAACTGAAATCATTAACACAATATTAATATAACATAAAGGCATGTAACAAAGTAGTTGCGGGAAAATTTCCTCCACTTCTTCTATTTTTTTATTTACTTTTGCGGCGTAAATCCCAGCGCGGCATATTTGCCAGAGTTATATCTTACCTTATATAAGAGAGAAATACCGTTTTCCTTTCCTTGAATACATTTCGGAAACGCGTAAGACATATTTATACTTGTATACACATATACGCAATCATTTCTTGTCGTAACAGTTTGACAGCGTTTAATCGTTAATTAGATGTCGTTAAGTTTTATTAGTAATTGGATAAGTTTGCGACGGCGAAGACTTGGGACACAATGCGTACGACGCCTGCGAAGATGTTGCCGTCGTGTGCGCGTGAACTTCGCGTTCGCGAGACGGTGAATTCGACAATGCGACGATTCACTGCTCCCAGGATGAACGTATTTACTTTCGAGCGTTTTCCTATTCCGCCTTTCAGTACACCTGGCAACAGTCTATTACGCGATATCGACAGACGTTGAAGCTGCATGACCGTTTCTGCGCACGAGACAAACGGACGCGCGAAAATCTCACCAGAATTTTTGGAACAATTTCTCACTTACTTCTTCGTCGTCGCAAACCTGGTGGACTTTTTTACTTTTTCACGAGAGAGATAACGAAGATTATTCTTTAACTTCGTAAAACGCTTTTTTTTTTTTTAATTAAAATGTATGAGAAATTCACAATTTTTATTTGACATTAATTATTACAAAAATTAATTAATCCACGAAATGATGATATTTAGATGTTGAAATTTTGTACGATATACTCGAACATTCAAATTTAAATCTCACGTAATAGATGTTTGTATTTTTTTTCTTTTTTTTTACTTTAGCATTTCCTCTGGATTTCCTTGCGCTCTTAATTTCGCGATACTATTACGTGAATATTCAGCCGAAGGAATTCACGCTTGTCGTGCAAATTCCACTTGGTTTTCCGCAAGTCGCACAAGAGAGAGCCCGCGCGACGTACGGATTTTCTCGCGATTTCCACGTGCTAATGAGCTCTGAGTTTCTTGCGTGAAATATATTGCCGTATTCGTGCTTAAGCGGCTTGCGGTAAGGTCTGTAGGCCATTTCCTCAAGAGCTCGGAGTTTCCATCCGATTCCTTCGTCTTGTCCACGGCACTGCAGCCGTTTTTCTCCCTTGCGACTCTTCTTCTCTTCTCAACCGAGTTCTCAGAGACGAAGCGTGAGAGAATCGCGTGCTCGCGACATGATGAGCTCCATTGGAAAATCACTATTAATCTACAGTTTATAGAATTTACTTTAAATGCGGTTTGATATTTTATAAATTTCATGAAATGAAGAGTTTGATAGAAGAGAGGAAATCTGTTTGGCAAAACCAATCGATTGGATTTTAAATGTTTCGTGTAGGTATATGTATACCTATGTATATGTTCGTGGGACAAATTGATTATAATCTTTATCATTGAGGCTTTCTTTCCTTGTTCTTTTCATATGAGATGTGTTAATAGTGATATCCACGAAAAATCTAGAACTCTGTGCAGCATGGTGATATTTTAGTGGGTTGAGGTAACTTCAAAGCCTGCGGTTCACAAACTGCCCCAACTTTAGCCCCAACTTCAGTAGAGGCAGGATCCCTTTGCACATGCTGTTCAATAATCGCGTAATTAGATAATACTATCTATAATCGGTATCTATTTAGCGCTTGCCACTTTAAAGCACGCTTAATGTACCGCTGAAGTAGATTAAACCGTTCGCGAAGAAAAAACTGCATCGCAAACTGCGTTGTATTGTATTTTATCTCTTTTACTATCGAGATAAGTGAAATAAAAATTTAAAAATATTGTTCTTTTCCATTATTAAATTCTTATTTAATTATACATTGTAAATTAATATACCCAATAAAATTGAATTTAAAAGCATCATTTAGGATGCTGAAGTAAAATTACTAATGAAGAATATTTTAAGCATTTACTGTCACTTTTAATTCGCAAATGTTTATGGCAATTTATCGTAAGATATTTTATACTTTCACCAACGTTAAAATTAATTTATTTAAAAGCGTGCAGCTTTATTCAATGGAAGGTAATATGTGATCTTTACTTGAAAGTAAAGTAGCGTACTCGCTAAGTAACGATGACAAGTTTGAAAATAATTATATCTCAAGTAACTCGTAAGTTCAAAGTGATCTCAATTTTAATGTCGTAGGATGTACCGTAGAGATAGAGATTATGGAACAGCGTTTTATACGAGGTTATATACGTACATATTAGTATCGAGTTAAATAAAGTTTCATAATTGCGTTTCATAAAGCGGAAAATCGATAGTGCATTGAGCGCAAATTCGAATCATATTTTATGCGTCAAGTGTAAGACGTGTGTTAACTATAAACGTCACATCTTGCTACACATGCTGCGAAAAATTTGTTTTCCTGCATGATTAATGTAAGTTTGGGAAGTAAACGTTTGAGAAATTAAGATGGTCCGAACAAAGAATTTATCGTGAAATCAATGATAATTAACAAAATATGTATGTATTGAAATTCAGTGATGGTGTTGCGAAATAAATGTTTCTTTATAAAAATTCAATGAAAGGCTATTATGACTGTAATTTTTCAATCTTCAGTATCCTTTGTTTAGTCTAATCTCTGATGTATAACGTGATATGCCTGGAACAGCCCTGGAACTCTTGGCTCGTGATGAAAAGCCGTTCCGAGCATTTTCATCATCCCGGAAAATCGATCTTGGTGAAACGATGCGAACGGTACTATCAGCCACAAGAAGGAATTAAGTACATTATAGACGGCGTATCTTTCTCTTTCTTATACACGTCATCTTAAATTGCACATTTTCTCAGGATCAAAAACGGTAACGACTAAACTAGGAGGAAAGTTTTTAATATCATGGCATCAACAATTTCTAAAATAAACAGTTAAGAATTAAGGGGACGACGTATTATCTTCCTCAAGAGCGTATGTAGATTACAAAAAAGAAACTGTCCTTCAGTCAATTTTCAGTAAACTTTCTCTGAAAGTAATTTTAATTTATGGCTCAGTCACCAAGTCATATAAAGTAGAAAATTAAAAAGTTATGAATAGAAGGGAGAAGATAGAGAGGCGCTTCTTCGATTAAAATTTCTTGCTTATACTGTTTGGTTCAAAAACTTTAAGAAAGATTTGGATGAGTTTCGTGAATTTCTAATCGAATTGCTGTGAGTTATATATTTTTCATTTTTTTTTTTTTTTTTCAAAAAGTGCTGCTTTAAAGAATCTAGAACGTTTGAATTTCCACGTGTGTGTTAATATATAGATTCTATATGAAATATCTATCACGGGTATACGTTTAGAGTGTCCCATGTTTTTTAATCCCGCTATCGATACGTATGTAAATTTTACGTATAAATGAACGAGGTCATTGAACTAAACTATGCCTTCAATGGTTATCAGTAGGTTCAATCTGTCATGTTGAAAGCTAGAACAAGTAGGGACTGGGCAAGCTTTTAAAAATTTTACACTATATATACACTATATTACTTTCAAGGTTGAATTTGGTAGTATGTCTCTTCTTTTTTTCCTTTTAAGTTAACAATTAGATTATTCGTATTTATAAAGGTTTGGATTATAAGTATTTTGATATTAAAAGTGTGAAATGTATAAAAGTTTTGTCTTACTATTGTATATTAATTCTTATTATAAATGTATCTTATTATAATTAATTCTATATTAATTCTTAGTACATACGATTGAGTCATTTGTGTTCTACACATTTCTTTTCTTTAAAATAATATTACGGGCACTTTGCTAAAAATAAGCCTTTATTCTTTCTCTCTTTTTTTTTTTTAAATATAATATGTTGCAAGTATTTTCTAAAAATGTTGAAGTATATGTAAGAATCACGTAATAATAATTTTGTATGTTTGTAAAAATGATGAAAATTAAATCCGGATATGAATGACTTCTTAAAAGACCAAAAAAGGATCGTATGTCTTAAGGGTTAATCAAGAATATTATAAGCTTACTTCTTGCACATGTAAAATGTACGTTTCAATAATAATATTGTATTATTCATGCGATATTTTAAGGTTGCAGTCTTTAATTTTAAGAAAGAGAAATTTGGAAATCACATGAATTTGCAATGAGTTAGCGATTAATTGCGTGTTATTTGATAGTAACTTGCGGTAGTTGGTATCCAATATCCGAGTATTATGGAATTAGTGTACAAAATTTTGGTCAGAGCGGTTTACCCTTCGTGGACACCGCTTTTAGGACCGATTCACCGGGGTCACGATCGTATCGCCGCAATTGCGAAGCCGCGGGATTCCAAAGCCGCGAGTAGCGTATCCGAGCGAATTCTATCTTTCGGATCAGCAACCGGTGCTATTTTCAAAGGACGCCACATCTCTAGCTGATGGATTGATGTTCTTGCGGGATACTCTCGCTTTTGCGTGCACGCGATAGGCGCGAGTCAGGGCACCGATCCACCAAGGGCGGAAACTTGTTTGTAACACGCTGAGGGAATTGAACGATTCGCCAAAGGTAAATTGAAGATCTCGTTTAAATATTCCTGCACCACGCCGATGCCGCCCCGGGGAAGTTTTATCGCTTGCGGAATCGAGCTAAAAGTAAAACACGGCGTGCCTTTCATTTCGTGCGATCTTTGACTTGATGAAACGAGCCACCCGAAACATTCTCAACACGCGAGACGTGAGTACCTCGGTCGATTTAAATATTGCTTCCTTGCAATATTTAAATCGAAAGTATTCTATCAAAAGTAGGTCACCATGTTGTAATCCGATACGTATTTGAAACAATAACTTATGCACACACGTGAAGCTCTGCACTGATCGCCTCTAAAGTGGTAGGATTATCCATGACGGCGAGGAAGTGCCAAGTATTGTAGGAGCAAATTCACAATTTTGTTAAGTAAACCGAAGTGCAATTTATTTTACGTACCCTAGTTCTTTGACAGTTGATTATCAAGCTGCTACGAATTGGATTCTGAAACAAATGTTTGTCGGTGTTTCCGATTCTCCAGTCGCGAAATTGTGAATTATGGGCGAGGATTAGCTCGGAGTATCTTCCTCTGCCGCGATTCGTTGAGAGACCAAGCGCAACGATGTTGCTTTGTACGAGTAAATGGACCGCTACAATCTCAATATCTCCTTCATGATAATCATTTAGAGATACTTGTGCGCGCGAGAAATGTTTCCACGAACTCTATTTGATTAGATTCGCGCTGGAAGATTACTGGTCATTATGAATCGACTACACAGTTGGAAAAGTTGTGTTAAAATTAACATGGTTCCTGAACGGTCCATCTAAATTTTCGTGTTAATTTGGCACAAGATGAATATATTTGAAAGTAACGTAAATGTTATCTAAAAAAATAACAAAAAATGTAACTCACTCTGTAACACTAAAAAAATAAATTTGTAAGTAAATTGTTGAAGCATATTTTTTTTAATAAAATCAACTTTTATATGTTATTAACGTATTTTATTTATTTATCCTAGAATTTATATTTTAAAGGATTATTTTTTGTAATGTAATTGTTCACATACTCGTAAATTGTGTTATTTTGATAGTAAGAAATATCAATTTAATACGAAAAAAAAAACATGCAAATAACATAATTACATTATGTTAAATTAACACTTGTTAAAAATTTAACACGTTTTAACAAAGACTTAAATGGACTGATATTTTAACACAAATAGGAAAGGTTTTTTTTTTATAGCACAAAATTAATTCCTGAAGGATACCTATTTCTTTCATGTTTTTTAATAAACATTTATATAATAAAAAAATAATGTTTATTTCATATTTTTTAAGTTTTTTTTATCGAATTACATTTTAAATAGCTGGTGATCACGACGTTTACGCAACTGGACAAATAAGCGATTTTAAAATCGCTTGATGAAAGCGTAATGAAACAAATCAATTTG
The DNA here is from genome assembly GCF_001594115.1 of Trachymyrmex septentrionalis. Taxonomy (NCBI): domain Eukaryota; kingdom Metazoa; phylum Arthropoda; class Insecta; order Hymenoptera; family Formicidae; genus Trachymyrmex; species Trachymyrmex septentrionalis. The sequence goes on from NW_017305683.1 coordinate 3,014,954, forward strand.
CACGAAAGGCCACAATAACATATTTTCTAGCAGATACAGGAGTAAGGAGCAGATAATAGAAATGTTTAGTCATTGTGCGCAGCAATTACAAGATAACGATTTATTCGGTAACAAGCTTGGACGGTTCTAGAAATGTGCTGCATTGTATTCGTAACGCAGTTTGATCGGAAGCGAGTTTAGTCCGGGGCGATTCACTTTGACAGAGGCGCGATTCGAATCGATTGTTGAATTGCGCAATACACCGTTATTCCACACGACGTTTATTTTCAACTTTTATGTAGCCTTTCTCAATCGCGAGTTTTTCATTCAAGTCAGCATCAAGCTTGAGTCAGAAATACGTAACAATTGGATATGTTTTCATAATAATTAAATAAAAAAAGATAGAGATCTTATTTCTATACTGATTGTGAAAAAAAGTATTAAATTTTTAATATTTGTGATTATAATTTATATGATAATATTATTACTAACACATTACCTATAACAGTAATAACCATAACATAATTATGGTTATTATTGTTATAATGTCAGTAATAACAATTATATTTATTTCTATAATTTTATAATTTTAATATTATAGTTCTATAAATATAATACTTATAGAAGTATGAAAATCAGGAAACGTAGTATGGTTTTATATTTTTGTAGTTATTATTATTACTAACATTATAACTGCTTTAATAGTATTGTAGTAATAAAATTATGATATGTAATTGTGGTCGCAAATATAAAAAAATTTTCTTTCAGTGTAGTCGATTTGTTCTTTTTCTTGCTTCTGTAATACTAATTTACAGTAAAAAGTTACTTCGAGTCAATCATGTTACGTATGAATTTTTGAAAACGGTACTACAAGCCAAAAAATTCCAATATGTCAGGTTTCTAAGATAATTGAAATTTAATATTCAGAAAATAGTTTTTTTATAATTGACATTTTCTATAAAAAAGGTTAACGTTATTTTAAAATTTCTATTACAAATTATGAATGTATTGTTCATCCTCTACAAAGTATATTTATTTGTTTTAATATCTTAGTTTTTAACCATGTTATGAAAGATTTAAATATAAAGTTTTTCTAAAATAGCAAATTTTCATATAAGTAAGATGTTGAAATTTAAAAAAATGCATTTTTAGGGGATGATCAATACATTCATGACTTCTGTCTAGAATTTCAAGATAACCTATTTTTTTTACACAAAAGTTAAATATCGTGAAAAAACTATTTTTTTGCGTATTAGAACTTCAACTATTTCAAAAACCTGATGTGCTAGTAAAATTTAACCTGCGGTATTTTCAATATCTAACAGTTTCTAAGAAACACTTTGACTGATTCAAACGAATTAAAAAAAGAAGATTTTTTTCGTAAACTAGTGTAATTATGTTATTCTTTTAGTCATTATGAAATTGATTAACGAAAATCGAACGGTAGAGGAGTAATGAGGAAGCGAAACATAATTTATCCACCCTCCCTGCAAAGGGCCGCTACATTTCAGGGTTAAAATCGAAAGTACGTTCGCTATGATGTACCGTACATGATTTAC
>NW_017305683.1:3016591-3024836 GCF_001594115.1 Trachymyrmex septentrionalis
AATCGGTTAAAATCGAAAGTACGTTCGCTATGATGTACCGTACATGATTTACATAGAAAGCGACTGATCTACCGTGCGCGAAAGTGCAAAGCGGATCCTTCCTGTTACGAGAAACTGTCGTCGCCTTCTCGATTGCTCGTGGCGAATACATACTAAGTAGGTCGTCGCTCTCGCTTACATCGTTGACACAACATAAATCGAATGATGAACATATAAACAATGTGCATCATTTGCCAGGTTTTCATCGGTTCTATCGTATACATTCGCGTACGCGCACGCGCGCTCTCTACACGGCCTTAATTATCGAAAATCTATAAAAAGGTGCGATTGCATTTAAAGATTTCCGCGAGAGACAGTGCTGGGAATCGCAAAGATTTCCTTGGTGATTCGCGATGAGTATTGAGCCCGCAATGAATCGCACCGACTACTCCGACGCGCGACTTAATTAAATTAATAATTACATCGCCGATATATCTACGTGGCCGGCGAAATTTACAGCCGAATAAAATGCTGCTCGTTTGAGACTCCGTTTAATCTCGCATGCGACACAGCACTCGCCATTGATATTCAAACTTCGTTTCGAAAATCTCGAGATTTAATGTAACCCCGGTGACTTTAAGCGAGTCACGCGCTATCATTTCGAATTCTTCATATTCTAATCGAACATTTCGACTGTGCGCAGTAATTTTATAACAGAGAGATATTAAATTATCGTTTATACACGTATCGATATTATTCGAAGTTGATCCTTTTCTAATAGTTCTTTTGATAATTTTAATATTGTGTAATAAAACGATTAATGTCAGACACTATATCAAACAATAAGTTATTTTGCCCAATAAAGACGACTATCACAAATCACTTAGTTAAAAAAATAATTATTAAAAATTTAAGGGTGAACATTAAGAACTTTAATCTATTGATCAAGTTTCTTAATCGACATATTTGCATCAACATATTTAGCAATGAATGTGCTTATTCGCGATTCTTTTATATATATGCTTAAAGAAAAAACGCTGGTAACTGTTATCTAAAAATTATGATACATATATGATACAAGTTTTATATGTAGAATTAATGTATGTAAAATTATTTTATATTTACAATAACCATTTTATAATTATTACAATTTATAAAATAATTGATTTTACTATATGTAGATTAATTTTACATTTAAAACTTGTAGTTGTCATCTATATAGTTGCTACTACTATATTTTTCTCTAACCATTGAAAATGAAGATTGTAAGGTGAGAATCAAACAGTCACATTTAGCACCCGATGTAAAACGAGAATACGAGCCAAAGGAGAAGGGATATCTAGTGCTTGAAAAGGGAGCGGCGTGTTAAATGGGAATTCAAGCCCCAGTCGCAGCGAGAGTCCACTTTTTCAAACCTTACAAGAGAGAGCCAAGAAGCTGTCCGAGACATTTTAAAATTTTATCGAGCATTTTACGTATTCCATTGAGAAGCGAATACCGAAAGTGTCGCGGCAACGTTTACTACACGCTTCGATTACTACAGAAACCACGCGTGTTCAAATCGCTTTTTTTCTATTTTACTTTCTTCTCCGTTTTGCCTCTTTCTACTCTTTAAAAGTGAATCAATGACTTCAGTGCTACACTTATAACTGATGTAATCATTAGCGAATATTTACTATTTTTCAGTGTAATACACTGATTCACTTTTTAGAGAGCATGTAGTATAAGAGATTTTTGCCGTCTTGCGAGAGATCGATGTGTCATTATTAATTAAATGCTGATTGACAAATAACCGATTTTTCTCTCTATTATTCTAATTTACGTCCAATGTTATTTTCGTCTCTGTTAATTAAACAATTTGTTAGTCTGAACACGATTAATTAAATGTGCTATTTGCTTTGCTACTGTTTGAATAGTAAACAAAAATATGTAATTATTTTCTGAATGCCGTTAGTTAAATATCATTTCCGTCACTGCTCATCGATTACCAAGTGACGCACCACCGCGTGAAAAAGTGGGCTTGTTTGGTTCTTACGCCCAGGCTTTCAATTTCCCATCATGAAAATGTAGGAAAAAGCGAAACGACGAATCAACTGGTTGCGATGTGAGGAAAGAAGATGGAATATATGTGTGATGCGGGAAAATGTGATGCCATGGCGAGGTATGCGTAGAAAGCGTTGAAACTCCCACCCGGGATAGCATTTGCATTTCTTCCTACGACGTTCTTTGAATAACAAATAAGCTCCCCCGGCCGCGAACGAATGCGTGTGATATCTTGTGGAAGGATGAGGACGATAATAATAATAATAATAATAATAAAAGAGCCAGAGAGACAGCTCGGTGCTGCTGCTACGTCTATCTCGCGATTTCCCGAGTGTAAGTTTTGCAGGTGTTGTCGTAGTTAGAAATACGCACCCCCGCCTAGTCAGATTGTTTCAAATCTTATTTGATTACATAATATTTGGATTGAATGGAAACTTTGCGACAGGCATTAACTCTAATATAATTTATACGACTTTCGCTGTGAACAAAGACGTTCGCTCGTTCTGAGGAAGTTAGAGAAATTAATGAAGCAGATTTTATATAACTGTATTTAGAGGTATTTAATTTTCATTATATTATATATATTATATTATATCGATTTACAGAGGATAGTATATGACATTATATACAAATATTTGAGAGACACATTTTATATCAAGATAATATTTCATCATCGCGCTGTTATAAAAAGAATAGATTATCATAGTTAGATTTATTAATTTATGATTTGACAAAAAGTTGAAAAAAATCCGAAAATTAAGTAGAAATCTGGATAGCGGTAATAGTATGAATGGCGAAGAATTAATTCTTTACAGACTGGTTTCATGCATCATTTTATTCTTCGTTGTTTTGTCTTTTTCATCCACAAATCGTTGGGCGCGGTAACAAGAAGGTTGTGGATTTGAAGAATTTCTGGTACTGAGTTCCAACGAGAGTATAGTTACGAAGATTTATTATCACTGAAAGAAGGAAAGAAGCAAAGAAAGGAAGCAGGTGCAATTCTCACGATATTCTTCAAGAGAAATTAAATAAAGCATAAGGGGAGAGGAGAAACCCTTTAAAAAGACGAAAGCTAGATGCGCAATGTTTTCTACTTTCCCTGCTTTCACTTCTCTTTTCGTAGTTCATGCTACGAAGTTTACAGATTCTAAAAAAGTTCCTAATTTTTAATTCCTATTTTTAACATTGTATTTATATTTATTTTGCTAAATCAAATAATCCATATGGATTGTAATGTGAAAGAAAAATTAAGTAGGAGATAGGAAACATTAAAACTATAACACTATAAGTAATGTTTGAAACGTTATATCATTTTTTCCCTTAGTAATTATTTATTTCCATTTATTCAGAAGAAAGCAAAATTACTTTTTAGCATTTATAAAATGTATCCTGTGCATGTATTTAATTCCTTTGATTATTTTTTTATTGATTTTTCTGTTCCAGAAGAAAGTTTATATTTTATACTACTGAATAATTATTTATTAATGTAAACAAAATAATAGATTGAATAATGTTTGAAATTTCTTTTTGTGTATTGACAATTATTGCTTTTGTAAAACAAATGAAAAAGATGTTGCACAGATTTAATATCTAGATACTGAAGCATTCTTTGAACTGTTATCTCTCAATTCTGAAAATTATACTCGACCGCTTATCTATCCACGATAGAGAGAAAATCGGGTGTAGTTTCCTAATCGAGCTAACCGAGTTGCATAGCGATCTTTAACGAGGTGTCCACTCCGCAAAGTTTCACCGACGCATTCGCGGTAAATTTGTCAATCCGACGATGTAGTAGGAAAATTGCGCGTCGCGTTTATGCAATATTCATACACAGTGCACGAGTGGCATATCATTGATCTGATAGAGAAACAAATTAAAATGTCGCGCTATGAACGAGAAAGAGAGAAAGAAAGAGAGGTAACGCAATTTTTGTCCACTAAAGTTTATAATATAACTCGGATAGTTAATTCAAAAAATAATAAAAAATATTTTTACAAAGTTGCAGTATTAATTAAACAATTATTTATATATATTTATATTTTAATCCCTTCTACTCACACATAAAAAAAAATTATATAGAAGAATTATATATACAATATATATATATATATTGATAATATCTTCTATTGCGAGAAAAATTAAGACTTTTGTAACACATAATATATATATATACGAGATCATGTTCAAAATGCGCTTCACATTATATGGATACTTTATATAAAGGTATAAGAAAATAAGTGGAGTACAGGTAGTAAGATTTATACGAAGAAAATAGAAAAATTGAGCAAGTAATGATAGGAAGTTTAGAACGAGGATAGAATCGCAAACTTGTTAGTGGAGGCCCAATGATCGGAAGGATGAAGACGTGCAGTGGCATAGAAAAGAAACTTCCGCCGGGAATCCTAAGAACGCTAGCAATTAAATTCTCGAGCGTGCTCAAAACGAGCTTCGGCGATACCTAGTGGGCACTCGCGCCACGCGCGGAATTCGCTCTTTATTCTCTAATTTGTCTTGAGGTAAAATATATCCCTCACCTATCCTACGAGGTCGTCAATCTGCGCGAGGTGGAAAAGAGTAACGGAATCACAGAGCACTCTGCACAAATATGACACTGCGTCGATTTTTTCATATTAGCGTCAAATATTTTTTAATAAAACGATTTAAATCGTCACCACGACATCTTGTCACTTTCATTTTTCGATGGGGAATTTATATTAAAATTGATATTTATTATTAATATTAACAATGCATATCGAGATTTGTAGTGTTATTAGAAATTAATATATTTTTTTGCAGAATTCTTATAAGACGTAATATCTGTGCATTAACAGAACATATTAAAATCTATCGACAAATATGATATAATAAATTGAACCTGCAACACGCGAGGCAAAATTTTCTTGCCTACTGTTTGCATTTCAGAATATCTAGAGTATTCGATCAGTTTTTTTTTTTCTATATTTCCCTTGTGTCACAATTGTTCGCGAGCTCTTTGCACGAGTCGCGATTCTTTTGTTAACGAATGACAACGTAATTATAAAGGGTGTCCCAAAATTAACGCAAGATTTGAATTTGCCGCCATTTGTGCAGTAAAGTGTTGGCAACCCAAAAAAAAAAAAACAATTTAACAGCTGACAGTTTAGGGTTAGTGAAAATGGAGCGTGAAAATGGATTATTGAACATCAACAATTGGATGCTGATTTTTCGAGCAAAATCATCCTAAGCGATGAAGCACATTTTCACCTTGATGGCCTCAGAATTGGCCCCCTAGATCGTGTGATTTAACACCATTAGATTTCTTTTTATGGGGTTATTTGAAATCACAGGTCTATGTCAACAAGCCCACAACCACCCGTGCATTAAAGGAGAAGATTCAACGCTGCATCAACGAAATTCAGCCACATTTATGCAAAATGGTCATGGAAAATTTCGACAAACGAGTGCGTATGTGCATGCAAACCGTGGAGGCCATTTGCCCGATGTGTTATTCCACAAATAACCCTATCCTATGTACTTTATGATTCAATAAAAAAATAACAATCAAAAGACTAAAAACTGTGTTTTCTATTTAATTCAAATCTTGCGTTAATTTTGGGACACCCTTTACATGGTTAGAAACTGTTGCATTGAATTGCATGAAATTAAATTGATCAAAATTAATACACAAAGTGTGTATTAAAAATTACAGCTTTTATTTCAATTTCGCAGTAATTTTGAGTAAATTTTAATCTTTTTAATCTTTTTTTTTGCAACGATCTTTTTAAAGACTTCTTTGTATGCGATCGTTAACTTTTCTTGGAGCAGAGAATATATTCTTTTATATGTACGGAACATAAAATAAATCGTGAAGTAAATTGCAACACAGTTGGAAGACTTAACGGCGCGATTCGCGATCGTAATCAACGACTACAGTCGTGTCGGGATTCAATTGAGAGAACCCTTTTCGCGACCTAAATTTACCTTGACGAAGTAAATCCAGATTGATTGGAGTAGACAATACTTTTTCCCAGTTACGATTACGCAAGCGTTCATGACGCGGCGTCACGTCGAGTCGTGCAAATGCAATTGAACACACAGATATCGGCGATTGGAAACATATTGAAAATTATCGCTCGAAAGCATATCTCGGGTGGATAAAAATTTCATTGATTGACATCGCCGAACGTATCACGGCGGCAAATCCACGTAGGGATTTACTGTAGAAAATTATACTCGGAAACTCTACACGGAACTGGAGACTGTCGCTGCATTTTTTAAAAATTATTTTCTGTAGAAGTTCCACGAAGCTTTGAATGTCAGTACTACTAACGAATTTACCGTTCGTACGTCCAGCTTCGGAATTATAACTTTTAAAGCTTTTTTCTTAAAGAGAAAGGTTTATCATTCTAGATTTTCTGCAACTTGGGTCGTTAACGTTGGGTCGTTACATTTTTGTTATACGATACTTTGCGCGCATATTTTACAAAGTAGTTTTACATAATCTCTTATTTTGCAAGATAGACATTCTTTGACTAATTCAGAGCTGATGTTTTTCTTTCCGCATCGCGCACGTGGAATATTTCAAGAAGTGGTGTTACAACATCTGTATTTGCCACGACACGAGAGAACGGGAACTATTAATTTTACTGCAATATTTATGTCATAAACTATCAACAAAATATTCATATGCAAAATACCGCATTGGAAACGGAATTGCAAAACGAACGCTATTTTGATGCATCGTTTATAATATACATATTAATATAAATGAATGTCAAAGAGCACGGTGTATTTTTAATTACACTAACGCAACGCCATTTGATTGGAATTAATCAATTAATCAATTAGGCGAACATCCGGTAAGCGTTTATTTTATCGTGCATGAAAGGCGTAAAATTTCCATAACGTTCCTATTTTGAATTATTCATTTCAGATTCAACATTTATCTGTCAGTTTTGTTTTGCATATTCAAGCAATTAATATACATGATTTTCATATTTTACAGAACTAAGTAGCAAATCTGTCAATAACAAATTGACAATAAAATGAAATTGATATTCTCTTGTAAACGTATTTGAAATGATAGTCTCCCTTGTAACTCGAAACCCAATTGCGAACGGATGTTGTCCCTCAAATTGTTTATTTTCACCTATTTGTTCAGCAAATCAATAAAATATTGGAGAGGTAAGATTGCGAGAGTAAAGAAAGAGTTTCCGAATATTTCGAAGTTTATGAGATTCATCTCGAAAAATTAGATCTGGCTGTGCATTGCGCGCAATATCCGAGTTGTAAGTAAATGTTGACATTTGTAGGAGAGTTCATTTCGGTCGTTGTCCGGCGAGAGATCGTCGCGACATTGCGATCGAAAGGATTGCGTTTCTGGCGTGCGCGAGACGGAGAACAAATAGAGTTACCATATCTGAATCGCAAGAAAAGAGTACATATATATATACACTTTTTAAAAAAAGGTGACGCTCCGAGGTCGGAAGAAAAGGATCTAATTTTTTTATGCATTAAATGTATAGATTTTAATAAAATAAAATTTTTTTTATTATTTAATTCTTTATTTTACAATTTTAATAATGTTAATAGGTTTTAATTTTTATACAATAATTTATTGCGATTTTTATTGGTTTTGACAACAATATACATATATTGTGTTCTTTATAATTGCAAATTTGCCTTAATGTTTACCATATGACCTCTTAATCGAGAATAGTTCATATCTGTGTGACACATCGTCGTGCACGGACGTGTGTTCTAAAAATGTATGATCTTTATATTTGATTTTAACAATTCTACTTTTTAAGTTTTAATATGTTCAACAAAGCTTCAGTGCATTGCTTCATGTTCCGTGATGGTAAGTCATTTAAATTGTTCACGTATATATCACTCTAATAAGATTTGTTTAAAAAAAAAAATGTCAGATTAATAATGCTGCATCTTTGTCAATTTGCAAGTGATTTAAACATTATGGATATGTGAGCTAACTATTCTTGTATTATTCTTGCTGAGGAGGACTCTAAAGAGAGTCGAAACGTTCAGAATAAAGAAGACATCAATCCAATTTCTGATTATTGATTGTTCACTCAATAATTGCGTTTTTTATCGATGCTGACTCTCATTAGCTTATTACAGTTCTTTTTTGTTATTGTTTTAAAATTTGAAAATCCTAATATAATTATTGTTATTGTAAAATTTTTAAGATATAATTTTTATTGTCAATATTCCCATTAATATAGTT
>NW_017305683.1:3024936-3026453 GCF_001594115.1 Trachymyrmex septentrionalis
AATATAGTTTTATAAATATAAAATATTAATTAATGACCAGAAAGTTTACGCCCTCAAAAAGATGTGTACTTTTAATCCTTTCAGATTTAACTAATTTTATTGGAACCATGTTAAAAATTTTTTTTTATCCAATAAAAGGCACTTTAATAAGTAATTCATACCAAACAATTAATTTTTTTAAATTTTGATTATTTTTCATACATTATTATGTACGTTTGATGATGTCGATAGAATTACAATAAATAATTTCAAGAGATTATTATTATTATTATTATTATTATTATTATTATTACCAATTTATTATTGTTACTCTGCAGCCCAAGTTAAACTCTGATCTCCACAATTTCAAGGGATAAAGTCTCCAAATTTCGTGTACATTACAATGTTCAAGGATCTGAAGGGGTTAAAAGAGTACGACTGATAACTCTAGGAACGAGGGATGGAATGAGCAATCCGATCATTGTGATGCGTTTGGCGTGACTCTATTTCGCGAATTTAATTTCACGAGGAATAATGTCTTGCCGCGCGCGCGAGATTAATATCGAAATATTATGTGGATTACTTTCGAGATGCTGAGGTATCTGAATTCATCGCGCGCATCGCGGTATAAACTTTCCTCCGAACTCCGCAACGGAGGAAAATGGAAGATAAGAGTAGGTCACCGCTGCATTCGACAAATACCCGCGTTAAGACACGGGGCTGGATCCACCGTGAGATCTCGACCGCGGTAACCATGTATTAGCTGTGCGATGTAAATTTAGTTTTACTACGAACCGAGGCATTACGCCGACATCTCGCAGACACACCGTGAGAATTATAGGACATGATATCATTCAGACTGTATTCCGTTAGAACTATGTTCTACGTGGAACGATCCTGTGATTAATAATATATCAGCTACTTTTCAATTATACATACGTATATTACGATGCAAATCTAATTTCACTATTACGCGTTTCGAGATATTACGCGGGGGCTTTAAACACTTCTCTGGATTGCAACGACCATATATGCGGTATAGTTTACATTTCATCTGTTTGCATTATCATGTTTGTTTGTTTTAAGTAGTTTTTTAGGTAGTTTAGAAAAATATGATGTAATTGAATTGGTTTTTAACTATTGATTTTTAAATGTTCGTATCACGTATGAATTGTAATATAATACATATTGTGATCTAATAGAAAGATTATGTTTTTATTCATGTTATAATTTTTTTATCACGCGTAAAAATTACACGAAGAAATCACGCAATGTATGTATATTACGGAATGATTATAGCGGAGCGGCATTTATATTAAGAGTAAATCTGTAATATTAAATGTAGTTTTTCAGAAGTATTCTACTAATATCAAAATAACGCGTCATTCTTCACGTCGTATTCCGATAAAAACGGATGAAATAGTTTCGGAAATTTCCGATAGTTCAGAACCGCGTGAAAACTGCTCAATTTCTTCGTAATCGTGTTCGGCGAATACTGACAGATGAAAACTAAAAAAAAAAAAAAAAAAAACAAGAAG
>NW_017305683.1:3026553-3029704 GCF_001594115.1 Trachymyrmex septentrionalis
GTAGAATTTCCCGCCGTGAGAAAATCTGTCGGCGGTGATCCACGTACGGAGGACCGAGCACCGCGTGTACGAGATCACGAATGCGAGACGTTCCGCGGAGTGTTTCCGAAAAGTTGACAGAAAAGAGATTTTCGGGAAAGCTACAGAAAACGAACTTTCAAGAAGGCTTAATAAGAGAAAAAGAGAGAGAGAAAGAGAAAGAGAGAGAAAGAGAGAGAAAGAGAGAGAGAGAGAGAGAGAGAGAGAGAGAGACAAAGAGCTTTCGTCGGGGTTTTCAGCTAGGTTTTCCGCGACTGCGGCAGCATTACATTTCTGTCGCGGCGGACGATCTCCGGATCGTGCGTTCGACGTTGTGCGCGTCCGCTAACTCCGCTAAACTCACTGAGATCCCCGCGGCACCGGGGGCTGGAATTTTTTTCACCAAAGAAACGATGCGGCGTGTATCAGAGTGTGTATCGCACAGTGCTGGAGGTTCGCGCCGCGGTACACGAAGCGGTGCGGGCAAAAAAAGAGCAGCGAGAACGCGAAACGGAAAACGGAGCCGTCGCGCACTCGGCGACCGCCGCGGCAAGACTGGGGTCTGCTGCCCGGCCGGGGTAGCTGCCATGGCAACCCGACCACCCCCGAAAGCTTCATCTCCTCTCGCGCACCCTCGCTCGTGCTCTCCTCCATCGCGCCGCAACAGCAGCAGCAGCAGCAGCAGCAGCGGCAGCGGCAGCGGCAGCGGCAGCAGCAGCAGCATAGAGATGTGCACGGCGCGTGCGGCGCATCTCTTTCCATCTCTTCTCTCATCCCCGCTCTCTTTCGTTCGTGATGGTCCTCAAACTGATACTCGCGATCCTCGAGCAAACGGAGAGTAGATGCTCCCCCAAAAAGGGGATGTTGGGCAGATCTCGTTTTAGGATTCGTTTAGAAAGGACGCTTCGTGGTACGCCTCAGAGTATCGACACTTCGCTCCCAATATCGAACAGTTATTATAACCGCCATAGAGCTTAAGCCGTTGCTGGTCAACTTTGTCCTCTTCCATTTCGCGCTGTCCTTCGTCTCCCGTCCTGTCATCTCCTTTGAGCTGGATGTTCACTCGATACCGTCGATAAAACGGAGTGCAGATGCTCGTACAAAATAAGGGATATCAGTGTATCTTTGCTTTGGATATGTAAGGGTCAAGAGATGCTTAAGGTAACATCGATACTTGGCTTCCGGCGGTTAGCGAGGGTGATTGGCGATCATGCTCGAGTTGCTCTCGGAGTACCCTTCTTCTCCAGACCTGCTTGTCGGCGATGCAGCTGTGTCTGACTTTTAATATTAAACTTTTAAGCATTAGCTCAGCTTTTCTCATAATTGTAACAAGTTGTTGCATTACTGAAAGGATGCCCACGTAACTTACGAGCTGTAACAGGTCTCGTGATTTTCTTCTTGCTTTTATCTTACCGTTTTTATACCTTCTATGTTTCAAGCGATGGACGTGAACTTGCGAACAAGTACCTACTTGTATACGTAGATAAAAGAAAGTCGATATATATTGTGTTCATAATTAATCGGTGATGTCGATGAAACTATTAAAGTATTAATAGTATGGGACTTCATTTCTACTTTTGTATTTCTCTCTTAAATATGAAATTTAGTTGGAGCTCTCGCAGTGCCGGGAGAGAAATCGCGGGAAAACCACGGCTTCCAAGAAGACCTCTAGCCGTTCTCTATGTAACTTGCTACAAACTCGTCGTTCCGGCATCCTGTTTGTCTTCTCTGGAATAACGCTCCGCGACATAGACCGCCCGCAAAACGCTTTACGCGAAGTTTTGTCTCGGGGACGTTCGAGACTTCCATTTGAGACAAGTGACAAATTTCAACAAAACGCTGAAAGGACGTATAAGTGTGTTTAAAAAATAACTTCGAATCGCTCTTTCTGACGGAGTGCGTCTGATTTGCACTACTTTGTACCACTTTACTTGTAAGTCATTCAAGTGCGAGAAAAGTTGCTTATGGATCAAATAAACGTACCGTCGTAAATTAAATGACTAATTGTAAGACTAATTTTTATTTGATCCAAACTATTTTGAAATGCTCTACACTTTATTTTATGATCGATTAATTCAACACGATAGTTGGGTGAAGCGATCCTCAATGTATATTCACTGAAGTTATAGGAAATACTATACAATATTCAAATAAATCAATATGAATATATTTAAATATGTTGTTAATTTACATATTCATTTTCTCTTAATTCACTATCGATTATAAAAATTTGCTGTTATCTATAATTGCACTGAGTATAACTTAAATTTTTTAAATTTAATTACTAATAAATTACTTTTATATAAAAAATATATTACAATTTTTTCATATAAATTTTTCATTATCATCATAGATTTTTATTTTTATACTTATTTTCTCTATTTTTTATGATTTCTATATCTTATTATAGATATCACAATTCTTAATTACCAAAAATTTGTATTTACATTAGTGATAATATTTTTTTTCAACAAAAAGAGATTATTTGAATATAAGATTAATCAGATCATGAAATAAAAACGAAAAATCGTTAGGTTACGTTTAAAGGAACATGAAAAGAAGGACGCGAATTCTCGTGAAAAACATCTTGAGACATCTTTTAGAGAGGGTAAAAAAGAAAGAGGACGAGGGAAAGAGGAATGTCACTTTTTATAGGCCTTTCTGCGGCTTTCGGTTTTCGCTTCCTTTCCCCATTTTTGCGTCTAGTCCCTTTTCAGATGGCGGCGTTTATGGGTGAAAGTCATTTTCGTGTCTCAAAGACGCGCTTAGTACTTCCGACGATCTTAGATCCCACGTAAGAAACTGTTACGCGGTTTCCCTTTAAAGGTACCCTCCGGAATCTCGAGGTTACCTGAAGGGTAATCGAGAATTTCCGCCTTGTGGAATCCACGATCTTCATGGATAATTGAGTTACTGTTTTAACGCTATTAAATACATCTCTACGGACCACTTGGTCAATTTCAGTAGCACACTTTTGGACTTTACATCGAGTAGTACTTTCTGCAAACTCACTCTCTTTCATTTCCCTTTTGACGATGTTTTTCTGTATACCCACTGCCTTTTTACTCGTGTTCGATTCGGATTTTTTTCGATCTAGTTTTTTTTTTCATTTCTTCTTTCAGTCAAAAAAAAA
>NW_017305683.1:3031250-3054877 GCF_001594115.1 Trachymyrmex septentrionalis
CAGCAGCAGCAGCAGCAGCAGCAGCAGCGGCAGCGGCAGCGGCAGCGGCAGCAGCAGCAGCATAGAGATGTGCACGGCGCGTGCGGCGCATCTCTTTCCATCTCTTCTCTCATCCCCGCTCTCTTTCGTTCGTGATGGTCCTCAAACTGATACTCGCGATCCTCGAGCAAACGGAGAGTAGATGCTCCCCCAAAAAGGGGATGTTGGGCAGATCTCGTTTTAGGATTCGTTTAGAAAGGACGCTTCGTGGTACGCCTCAGAGTATCGACACTTCGCTCCCAATATCGAACAGTTATTATAACCGCCATAGAGCTTAAGCCGTTGCTGGTCAACTTTGTCCTCTTCCATTTCGCGCTGTCCTTCGTCTCCCGTCCTGTCATCTCCTTTGAGCTGGATGTTCACTCGATACCGTCGATAAAACGGAGTGCAGATGCTCGTACAAAATAAGGGATATCAGTGTATCTTTGCTTTGGATATGTAAGGGTCAAGAGATGCTTAAGGTAACATCGATACTTGGCTTCCGGCGGTTAGCGAGGGTGATTGGCGATCATGCTCGAGTTGCTCTCGGAGTACCCTTCTTCTCCAGACCTGCTTGTCGGCGATGCAGCTGTGTCTGACTTTTAATATTAAACTTTTAAGCATTAGCTCAGCTTTTCTCATAATTGTAACAAGTTGTTGCATTACTGAAAGGATGCCCACGTAACTTACGAGCTGTAACAGGTCTCGTGATTTTCTTCTTGCTTTTATCTTACCGTTTTTATACCTTCTATGTTTCAAGCGATGGACGTGAACTTGCGAACAAGTACCTACTTGTATACGTAGATAAAAGAAAGTCGATATATATTGTGTTCATAATTAATCGGTGATGTCGATGAAACTATTAAAGTATTAATAGTATGGGACTTCATTTCTACTTTTGTATTTCTCTCTTAAATATGAAATTTAGTTGGAGCTCTCGCAGTGCCGGGAGAGAAATCGCGGGAAAACCACGGCTTCCAAGAAGACCTCTAGCCGTTCTCTATGTAACTTGCTACAAACTCGTCGTTCCGGCATCCTGTTTGTCTTCTCTGGAATAACGCTCCGCGACATAGACCGCCCGCAAAACGCTTTACGCGAAGTTTTGTCTCGGGGACGTTCGAGACTTCCATTTGAGACAAGTGACAAATTTCAACAAAACGCTGAAAGGACGTATAAGTGTGTTTAAAAAATAACTTCGAATCGCTCTTTCTGACGGAGTGCGTCTGATTTGCACTACTTTGTACCACTTTACTTGTAAGTCATTCAAGTGCGAGAAAAGTTGCTTATGGATCAAATAAACGTACCGTCGTAAATTAAATGACTAATTGTAAGACTAATTTTTATTTGATCCAAACTATTTTGAAATGCTCTACACTTTATTTTATGATCGATTAATTCAACACGATAGTTGGGTGAAGCGATCCTCAATGTATATTCACTGAAGTTATAGGAAATACTATACAATATTCAAATAAATCAATATGAATATATTTAAATATGTTGTTAATTTACATATTCATTTTCTCTTAATTCACTATCGATTATAAAAATTTGCTGTTATCTATAATTGCACTGAGTATAACTTAAATTTTTTAAATTTAATTACTAATAAATTACTTTTATATAAAAAATATATTACAATTTTTTCATATAAATTTTTCATTATCATCATAGATTTTTATTTTTATACTTATTTTCTCTATTTTTTATGATTTCTATATCTTATTATAGATATCACAATTCTTAATTACCAAAAATTTGTATTTACATTAGTGATAATATTTTTTTTCAACAAAAAGAGATTATTTGAATATAAGATTAATCAGATCATGAAATAAAAACGAAAAATCGTTAGGTTACGTTTAAAGGAACATGAAAAGAAGGACGCGAATTCTCGTGAAAAACATCTTGAGACATCTTTTAGAGAGGGTAAAAAAGAAAGAGGACGAGGGAAAGAGGAATGTCACTTTTTATAGGCCTTTCTGCGGCTTTCGGTTTTCGCTTCCTTTCCCCATTTTTGCGTCTAGTCCCTTTTCAGATGGCGGCGTTTATGGGTGAAAGTCATTTTCGTGTCTCAAAGACGCGCTTAGTACTTCCGACGATCTTAGATCCCACGTAAGAAACTGTTACGCGGTTTCCCTTTAAAGGTACCCTCCGGAATCTCGAGGTTACCTGAAGGGTAATCGAGAATTTCCGCCTTGTGGAATCCACGATCTTCATGGATAATTGAGTTACTGTTTTAACGCTATTAAATACATCTCTACGGACCACTTGGTCAATTTCAGTAGCACACTTTTGGACTTTACATCGAGTAGTACTTTCTGCAAACTCACTCTCTTTCATTTCCCTTTTGACGATGTTTTTCTGTATACCCACTGCCTTTTTACTCGTGTTCGATTCGGATTTTTTTCGATCTAGTTTTTTTTTTCATTTCTTCTTTCAGTCAAAAAAAAACATATCAAAATCGAAAAATCTATCATATCAAAAAGGCAAGTAAAAGGTTTTACAAAATCGAACACATTTTTTAAGTGTTTGTTTTCTATACGTTTTATTCTATTATACACCATGCTAACAAACATATTTATTTGTTCCGATATGAAATTTAACATCTAACAAAAATGGCATTGTTTCCTTATCTGTAAACATGAAAGAATGGGAGAAATTAGAAACGTGAACAAAGATAGCCTGTATATATACATTTGCGCTCGTATTTTTGTTCCCGGTCGTAAAAGCGATGGGTTGCACTCGAACGAATTTTCAGCATGTGAATTTTTCAGTCGATATTTGAGCGCCGCGGTTTAAGCAACTCCTACGTCGGAGTAATGAGATTCGAGTTGTTTCGCAAGGTATTCGAGGACGTTACGGCATTCTTAAGCCAAGGGCGAAAGCATTGTTATGCCGGCACTTGTCTCGTTGGTTTTATTTCGTTCACGAATGGTTTAATGTTGTTTTGTATTCTTATAGTTTGCGAAAAGAAAAAAAAACGAAATGGCCGGAGTAAAAAGGCAAAAAATAGTGAAACTCTCAGAAATGAAATTATTTTATTGTACTAAAAAAAAACATATGATTGATTAAAATATTTCAGATTATAATTTAATTTTTCTTTTCCAATAATTAAAACGTATCGTATCTACTACATTCCTTTAAAAAAGTTATGCATTCATTGAGTGCCCAAAAAATAAATACAATTCTTGTATTTAATACTTTAATTCCAGTATACAGTGGTATAATCATATATCGTACATGATTTAAATTCCACCGCGAGCAATTCCCCTGTGAACAATTTCACGATGTTTTTATGAAAGAATACGTTGCAATAACTGTAAAAATGTAAAAATGTAAAAATTCCTTTTGATCATCATTTCTCGTATTAGCGTTAGTTAGCCTTCATACCATTGGAATATAGTACTATTACAGAGCTTATGAGATGTCAAGTGTTAAGCATTAGACCTGCCGGGCTTAAAGTGTTAATGGACATAATGTTTCGATACCGTCTATCCACTTTATAACAAAGATTATTGAACTGCAAACGGCGGTAAACGCGCTTGGAAATATGCAAGGAGGGTGTTAAATAGTGTAGAATATTCTTCAATATCTATATTCACATCTTACTTTTATTACTTTTATATCTGAAACTATAGTATATGTATAATGTAAACTATATGCTAAGTGCGCGCATTTGTCGATAAAAATGAGGTATGAATATGGACCAATGTATTTCGTTTTTACTGCGTGCGTTAAAAAAGATAGGTCAGAAGGATTTATATATCTCTAAAATCGTTGCTTCATTTACAAGTGGTTGCAAAATTGTAGAATCTTGATGGAATGAATTTCCAAACTGTATGAAGTTCACCTAATTTCCACTTAATTTAACATATGTTTTGCCTTACAATTATAATTCGAAGATTGATGGAATATTTGCTCCTGAGACAAAAAAAAAGATTAATTAATTGTCAACAAATTTTTACCGTGGAAGAATTGCCTTTAAATTCTATAATGAATGTAGGAAGTTTTCTTAGTCATTTTATAAGCGATATTTCCGTCTGTAATAATACAAGCGTAAGTAATAACGAAGCGAAATGAAGCGTATTGTCGCTTTTCCTTTTAATCACGTAATAATAATACTGGATCACGCACGTTGTAATTTTTCAAAGTTATCCCGGTTGGGATAACTCAGAAGTTTACATTACGGTAAAATGCGCATCTTAATATTACGATTCATGGTTTCCATATTTTCATAGCCCCCCACGCTGCCATTTACGCGGATTGGCGTTAATGTAAACGCAAAATGCATTAGCACAATCATCATGCCGAGGCGAGCGTAAAGCCCACGAATTTATCCGGAGACAGTACTGGCAGCGAGATGTGATACTTTGAAATGAACAGCTGAGTATAGTATTTTCGTATGTTCTTCTAGCTGCTAGATATAATACATGACAATCAAGAAAAATCGTATTCAGTAATTAACCAAATGTTTCTCTTATTATTTGTGTCATTATTATTATTTTTTTATTATTTTTTTATTATCCTCTTATTTATTATATATGTATGTTCTATTATTATCCTTCTATTAGAGGAAAGTCACCGATACTGACATAGATCTTCTAAAGTGACACCCCCTTATTTGTCAGAAACTAACTATTGTATTTTATTAATATTAATAAAATCATTATCTGTTTAGCTAAAGAAGTACAAACTCATAATTTCGTATTTGTGGTTTTCTATACCAAATCAGCTAAAAACGAATTCTACGAATGCAAAAATAAAATTTTTACGATTTTCTTTTGCAAATTGTGTAGTTTAAATAATAGTGACTATTATTAGTGATATTAATGATAATATTACGTCATTTTAAATACTAAATCAATTTTCTTTATATTATTTTTTATTTTAATTTTTTTATAATACGATTTTAAATTTAAAATTGGGGTGCAGCGTAAACCGCCACACTTCACATATTTTAATCAATTTAAGATCGATTTTTCTTTAAAAGAGATTGCCAAGATGTATTTATACCTATGATTTACATACAAGGTGATAAAAAAAAGTTGGCCATGTTTTAAGTGTTTATCAAATTATTATTTATGTAACAAGTTGACATCATTTGCCACTTTTTGATCACATTAATTTGATCAATTTAAAATTGATTCTTCTTAAAAAAAAAAAATACTAAGACCTTGTATTTATTTTTATAGTTCATATACTTGTCTGTAAAACAGATCATGAGTTAATTTAATCTTTATAATGTTGCTTTATAGTGTCAAATAACTCTATTGGAGCTGAAGACAATCGTGCATATATGGAAAACCTCTTAAGAAATCGCATTACATATCATACAGATAATTTCTGTAACAGGAAAAGAATAGGAATACGCAGTATTACTGCCTGTGTCAGTTTTGAAGTCCATTTTGTCAGACGCTCATTTTTGCTTACCTTGCGAAAAAATTAATTGTTGCAAAATTGCAAACAGTATTATAAAAACTGCTTATACTATCTAATGAAAGACACTTTTTAGTTTGTACTTATATTTTTAAAGTTATGTTCTTACCTTTTATTTAAGAAATATTGTCTAAAAACAAAGTAGTATGTTGGTATCGGTGACTTTCCTCTATCTTATTATTTATTATTGTTAGATACTTCAATGAATATAATAAATTTCATTTACGTTATATATACCTCAAACATTCTTCGTTTACCGTGAATTTTTTTTAATCGCTGCACTTTCGTCGCTCTAAATCCTTTGAGATACTACAAAGTTTAGCATCTTTCTTGTATCACCTCTTTTACCGAACTAAGTAAATGAAACTAAATATCCGCGCTATTCGCGGAATGCGCTCGGCACCGTCGTCGCGCCGTTTTATCGTCCTGGATGAAAAAAAGATGTAGCTTCGAATGGAGCCGCCTCGCTGCTCGTTTCTCCTAGTCAACCGGGATGGATTACAAAGGAACAGCTCTTCGGAATGTCGGTCTGTCCCACCCTGGGTGTGCGCCCGCGCGCACTTTTTCTCGAATTTCTTCCGTCCGCGCGACGCTCGACACTACGACAAGTTGAACAGCTTCATTGCTACGTCGTATATCCAAATACTTTCCGTCTACCTTTTTTCCCGTTTCAATGCAGAATTCCGCTTCCTTGAATCAGTTTTCGCTTTATCGCGAAAGTCTAATTGAAAGTACACGGTTCGTTGATTTCTTCTCGTTACCCATGAGAAGCCATAAAACTTATCACTTTCACGCGATATCGTGTAAAGTTTACTTAGGACGGATATTTATTTTACATTGCAATTATGCTGCTATTTGCTGTGTTAAACGAGCTCTAACAATTGGTAGAATTTTAATGAAAGCGAAAGCTGTCTCTATTGCTGTTTATAATTGTATAAGATAATTTGCTATTGTTATTTTTTGATCACATATTTTAATCAATTTAAGATCGATTTTTCTTTAAAAGAAATTGCCAAGATGTATTTATTCCTATGGTTTACATACAAGGTGATAAAAAAAAGTTGGTCATGAAGTTTTAAGTGTTTATTAAATTATTATTTATGTAACAAGTTGACGTTATTTGCCATCATTTTTTGATCACATTAATTTGATCAATTTAAAATTGATTCTTCTTAAAAAAAGAATACCAAGACCTTGTATTTATTTTTATAGTTCATATACAGGATTATAAAAAAGTTTAGCCGCAAAGTTTTATGTTTATCGAATCATTATTTAGCTAGCAAGCTGACGTTATTTGTCGTTATTTTAATATCAAAGGGGGATAAATTATTAAAAATATCATTTCGACATCAAAGTGACGAAAAATCTAAAGCCAACTTATTACATGGGTAGTAGCATATATTTAAGAAGTAACTTATATTTAACATAGTAAATGAGTAGTAACATTGTGTTATTTAACATAGTAAATTAATAATAACATATATTTAAAAAGTATTCAACTCTGGAGTGTGTTAGTTTTTTACATCTTTTATTTGAATAAAAAAAAATTTTGTACTATTTTCATCAGTTGCTAGAATTGAGGATTGTTCTATTAGCTGCTTGGAAAAATTTATCTCTGAAAAGATGCGCAATATCGTTGAAGCGCCGTTTCGAAATTTTTGGTATTTATACATGTGATATAACCAACACTCTAGAGTTTGTTTTATTTTTGTAAACATACGTTACTAATGATTTAATAAACACAAAATTGTGTGCCCAAATATTTTGATCATTCTATAGATGTATCAAACAATTTTAGTATTTTTCACATTTTTAAAATAATCAAGAATAAAATAATTTGAATAAAAAAAATAACGTTCTGTTGAAATTTTGCCGTTAAAAACATAATAATCAAAATACATACTGAAAGCTAAAATTCGAGGGAAGATGCCACAAGGAGGAAGACGCTACTTTGTTTATAATTTTTTTATAGAACATGCGTTGGCGATAATGACTGTGCAAAAGTGATAAATAATTGCAGCTATCGGCAGAGATGAACATGTTCATGCCAAAGTCGATTGGTAAAGATTATACAAAATATTAATAGGTAGGTCGTGAAACATGCTCTTTGTAATATTTGGTATGCTAATAGCTAAGGTCTGTATTTCGATACTTACTGTAAAACCGGGCAAATGATATATGGTTTTAATTAGTGTTCCCTGAAGATCATGTGGATGATATAGATTATAATTTGTAATATTCTTATATGCGTAAAAGTTGCAATTGAATATTCCTCTTACACTTGGGGATAAGATGACAGTAAATACAAAACACAATTTTTCCTGTTTGAAATCGTCGAATTAAAATGATTTTACGTATTAAAATTTTGGATGCTTTATATAATTCGAAATATTTTAAGTTAATGAAATGCTGTTTAAATGAATAAAAGTATGTCCAACTTACTTTCTAAATTACTCTCTTTCATATTTAATTTATGTTTTATTATATTATGTGTTCTTATAGCTTAAATCCTTGATTATGGATTATAAATAAATAAAATATGCAAGTTTATATTGCATCACATTTAATTGTTTGTGACATCTTTTCCCATAGGAGATGGCATCTTACCCGTATATATAAGGAGAAAATGTCACTTTTGTAAGATATGACATATCAATTTTTTCTAATAATATAGAACATCAAAACTCTAATTCATTGATTTGTATGATTAAAGAAAGGTTGTTAGAATATAAATATTTTTTCGTTAATTCAATAACATAAAGAAGTTATTCAAGAATAAAGTCTTAAGGTGTGGCGTCTACGAATGACAATAAAATTTTCAGTTCACTTGAAAATTAAATTGTCTTCAAATCCTCTTTTTTTTCTACTAATGTAAGAAAATCACATAAGCGATAATAACAAATGAACCTTGGCAGATGATTAATAAATAAATTTCTATGTGAAAAGTACCAGCGCAGAAGATTGTTGTTCGTTTTTATCCGCAATATTCGATACCGTTAAAAGCTCTTTTAATTGACGTGATTAAATTCCGTTTGATAATGAAGTGTTCGACAAAATATCGACATGCGCATGTGATTGCAAATATTGTGATTCTTTTTATTTAGGACAAATGCACATATATTTTTTATTCCAGCAAAAAGACTTGAGGCCATCACACACAAAATGACATAAGCTGCATAACTATAACATATGGTCGCTGAACCAATAAGCATCCAATATAAAGATGCCAATATAAAGATGTTGATTTACACAAGATATTCATTGGTCTAGAAGCTTTATCCTATGATTATGCAGCTCATTTCACTTTGTGTGTGCGATTGCTCTTATTCTTTCTATCAAAATAACAAAAATTGACTGAACTGGAGCCATAGGGAATGATTCATTAAAAGATTTCTATGGCATATAATGAGGAAAATATTCGACAATCACATACATACGAAAAGAACGATTTTCCTGAAGTATCTAAAAAGGAATAGATAGGTATATATCTCTGAAAATAATTTTGTTGAACCGCCAAAATAATTATCTAGGGAACTTAAGCATGATGAGCTGTGCTGCAACAAGTTTTGACATTATAGCACTAACTGGAGCGTCCTACGTAATAATTTTGATAGTCTAACAAAATTAGTTTTATTAAAATAAAAGCTTTGTGGCTCTAAGAGCAAATTAAATACAACTAAAATTGTTTATATGAATCTTTGTGGTTGTTAGTACATAAATTACATATATTAAAGCGACAAGATAATAAGCAAACAATTGGAATGATACTTTCTTACACGAAATTAACTGCGAACGTTTCGACTCTGGATTTTACGTCTTTTTTAGTGCAGAAGTTAAGTACTAAATAAATACAAACAAAATTATTTTCAAATCTGTATTCATCTAAATTTTTAGATATTTCGGTCAAACCGTTCTTTCCATGCGCATACATATGTATAAGCTGACGTATGAAAAATGTAGTAGGTACATAAAATTCTTTGTAATAGATAATCATTTATGAGTGCCACTTGTCAGGACGTTACAGTCAGCCGTTTAATCTAAAATTAAAGCAAACGGCGTTAACATTATCTCAACGAAGCACAGTGTCGCGTTTTGCAAAATACACGAACTTATTTCAAGGGAACTCGGTCACGATTATCTTAAAGGTATCCTCCGTTCTTAAAAGGTAATTATTAACCGCAGTGTGTGATAAATCTATCTTAACGCTGTATACTCGAATCGCCCCTCTCGTTCTCTTCTCTAGCTGTTCTAGAGCGTCTTCTGCACCTCTAACCATCTTGCTCGAACGGGTTTAAACGCAGATGTACGAAATTGTCCAAGCAACTCGGGCGTAATCCTCGCGGATAATCAAATAGGCAGATTTCCGCCCCTTTTACGTCGCAACGCGAATGGAGGTTCCCTCTTAGGTATCGCTTAGTAAGCAATCGTTTATACCGAATAAATAGATTTCGGTCTGGTACACGAGGTAAGAACAAAATCGCAACAGTAGCAGTGACTTTCCATTAGGAGAAGGAAAATTTCGGGTTAACGAGTTAAACTCCCTTTTCGAGTGAATATACCAAAGATAATATTTACAATTGCAATTTTTTTTCTTTATCGCGAAGCATCGCGAAGATTTCACGAGAGATAAGAGTGGGAACAATACATAGAAGATAGATACGTCAAGGGAAACTGAGCTTCCCGCGCAAGTAGAACCACCCGGATCCTAGTCGGACACTTTTAAATGAGATTAGACCGAGTTTGTCTAACATATCGCCGGGAAGAAGTGCGAACAGGCGCCGTTAATTACCCCTTAATTATCCTTGCCGGAGCAGTCATTAATTTTCCGAAATGCTACGGTCGCGAAAGGACCTCGTCACCTTTTTCCGCGGGCGTACAAGAAAGCTCGGCCGTTTTCCATAAGAAGCGTGAATTTGCGCGATGAAATTTACAAATTGTCGAATAAAAAATTGTTCGAAAGAAACATTATCCGTCATTCTTCGCTAGCTTTTTTTGCGGATACAAAAGATTAAATAACCGCATTTAAACGCGTGATCTAACAGTAGGTAAGTGTGAAACTCTATACGCCAAGAAACTGAAGCTACGCGACGTTTGCGCGAAGCGTCAATGTTTGCGTTCTAAAATCGTCTACTCTCGTGTAATCACGAGGAAAGGCAAACGATTAATTTCACCGCTAGATGCACTTAAGTCTATCATTATAAGTGGCATACTTATTCACGGTAACATACCGCATTTATCTGCCGATACCCGTGTGGCATGCATGTGTTAGATTTCGTGTGATGAACAGACCGCGTAATGTTTCCGTGACAAATATGAGATAGCTGACGTTGTACGTGCGCATTTGGATCGTATAATTAAATTGCTCCACGTTGGATGTCGACAAATTGATTGATGCCCTTTAAAAATCTAGTTTAATTGACGGAGCGTCGCGCGTTTTAGTACCTTCTACGTACAAAGAAGACATGAAATACAAAATGTAACGGCGGTAGAAGGCAGAGGAAATTTAATAAGTAGGGAAATATACTAGAGAGACTATTACATTCGACAGAGTCGACAGAGTTTGAATAGCAATATTATATTTCCTGAATGCGTATTTATTTCCTAAGTGCGTATATATTCCAGATAGATAATATTGTTCCGCAAGTGTTACACCCACCTTCGTGAAAATTATTTTTATTATTAAAAATATTTTTATTTTCACAGGAAATGAATTTACTAATAAATTAACATCTTTTAAATATTTGTTATGTGTAATTTAAAAGATAATAAAAAATGAAAAATTAATATGATTTGTAAAGATCAAGATTTACTACACGGAAAGAATGTTTTATTAAAGTATCTAAAAATGTAGCTAGGATAAAGATTAAAAAATAATTTTATTGAATTATCAAAATAATGGATTATGTAAACTATTAAAATTACTTGAAAGTGGAAAATTTTCACAATATTGCTTATCATGCTTGAATTTCTTATTACATAGATATTTTGATAATATCAAATTATTTTCAAGTCTAATTAACTTTTTAAATATCTCAACAAAATTATTCTTTATAGTTATACATTAAGCTCTAAAAATTGATAAATAAGAATTGATTAAGCAAATTAACAGTTGATGTATAATACATTTGTACTTAGATTGCATTAATCTCTCTCTCGCGCTGTAAAGAAAGATTCATTTTTCTTCTGCATTTACTTTATCTTACTTTTTTGACGACGTGAGATAACTTATTTCGATTCAAATCGTATAATGATGAAGCTGCTCCGATAAATTCGCGATGAAGTGCGTCTTCGCGCACTTTGCGCGACTTCGTGACTCCTCCGGCATCCTACGAAAACAAGCGGCACACCGGGGACTCATAATTACGTTGAACACTACGTCGTATAAATTCTATTGCGGCTCCGACAAACAACAAGAGCATAGCAGCCGGGCATTTTATGGAAAGAGCGGCGTATCTGTGATCTTCGTTCGTTTGTTCGAGTGCCAATTAACCTTTTCGCTGCTTGGAATGAACGTAAAAAGATGACGCATCCGGTGCTCTGTAAATTTTTATTAAGTTGACTTATTGTTTAACGCTTCAACTGAATCGAAAACAGGTTGGACGGATCGGCCGAGCTTGCAAACCCTTTTCTAGTTCGAGTGCGCTTTTTTTTGCAACATTCTCGTGCACACCGAATCTTCCGCTCCAAAAGATTCAATTCATCGCAGTGACGATTTCAGAAAGGAATCGAGCGTTTCGTTCTTCGGTAGAAGTCGATAGCAGAGGCGTACCTAAGAATTAAAGTAGAATTCTCTCAAAATAAATTTTTTGAAGATTAATTTAATTTAATTTTTTTCTTAACTACTTTCGATAATTTTATTTATATTTAAACAATGTGAAATTATGTCATCAGTATATTGTGATAAATCAATAGCACTATTAGAAAAGTTTTTGGTATTTGTGACCATAATTATAGTTAAATTATTATATTTTTTGCGCAATTGATTTCCGGTGCTGACTCTTAATGTCCATCGTTTTTGTACATTTTTATAATTTTATTATTAAGTAAAGGAGTTTTTATTAATTGATTTATTTAAATCATTGTATTTAACTTTAATATTATAAATTATTATAATTGCAATTATTTTATGGTAATGATAGCTATAATTCATAATTATTTTTGATGCCAACTATATTTCTTAACAAAACTATACACGTAGTTATTATTACTAACATTATTGCGATAATCAATTATGGTAATTACAATCACAAATTCCAAAAACTTAATTTTTTCTTAGTGTACTATAAATAATAATACTAAATCTGTTTTTCATTAATTAGGGCAGAAAAATATAGAAAAAAGAGTTAAGTATTTTAGATTTTATGGAATCAGGAGTGGGAGTTGAAATATGATTTATAATGATTAATTACCTCTCACAAACTTGTAACGCATACAAGATTTTCTTGCATAAATCACATGTTCTGTAAAATATTTAGTAAATCTACCTACACATGATGTGTTAGACTTAAATATGCCAAGCCATGATCAAACGCAACGAGATGAATATTCCACCCTGATCAGTTAAGCATGTTCGAATCTTCTATTTGAGGGTCCCCGCTGCTATGTACAAAGCAAATAGCCTTTAACATGACGTAACGTTGATCCCCTAATAAATTCATTACATTAATGCTCCACGCAAATCAATGTGAAGGCGAATAAACAGGGACGATGTAGGTATACGATCGAGTCGATCGATCCTCGAAACCATCATCGCGTCGAGATCCTCGTATGAATGGTTCATGCAATATTCTTCCTATCACAAAGCTGTTGTCGTTATCGTCGAATAAATTGCCTCGCTCGGTATATTTTCAATGTGTTACCGTGTAGGTTGTCTTGAGTAGGAATTCACCGCTCTGTCATCGCTCTATAAATGCATCAGTTAAAGTTAAGAGACGTTGAGGAGAGAAATTCGCATGAACATAGTTGCGGCGTGAAACAATGTAACCTGACGAAGTTACGGTGGTTTTAATGGAGGCAAAGATGGAGGCATAATAACAGAGGTTGTAGGATTACAAGGTAAAAAGAAAGATGGAACTTTAGAAAAAGTTATTGCACTCGCTTTTCCATTTATGTATAAAATGGTTTCAAAATAAGTAAACATTGATATGGCTCGTAATATATACAAAGTAATATGTAGAAATAAAACCAAGAACGAGCATATTCATGATATTGTGAAGGATCGAATAATTTTGTGATATAAAATTTTACTTAACAAAGGTTGTAATAGTATTGTACGTTTTGACTACACAGAATTTTTTTCAGCATTGAAGCATTCATCAAGAATTACGTAAATAAAATATAAAATAAAACGTAAAGGAACATTATGCATTGAAAAAACGATGAAATCTAATAAAAACGTAATTAACATTAATATAAAGATATATTTATTTGATACAAGAAATGTTAATTTGATTTAACAATTATTTTTTTTTACTAAACAAATATATTTATTTACTGTAAGTAAATGTTTAGTTGATAGTATTGAACTAAATATTTATTAAAATTGACTATATTTTTTTCTCAGTGTAATAAAATATCATATTAATGAATTATTCGATACTTTACCACATTCTGAGCTTGTTATTGATATTATTTTTATATAATGCTTTAAAATTATTTCAAATAGTTTTAATTAATCGAATCGCTTATCGCCTCTATGTGTCGTTATCTAATTGGAGGAATAGAGTCGTTCGACTCCGATCAGACAGACGTATTTCTAGAAATAACAAAAGAGATAATTTGTCAAAATAAAGTGTTCGCGCTTTTCCCTTTCGAGATGAAGAGATCGTAGAAAGAGGAGAAGATGGCGGGAGAGACGAAGAAAGAGTGGAAGATAAGCCATGGGAAATTGGTTGAACTGCGACATCTCGTTCTTCTAGTTTCACAATAGCACTCGCTGCTCGCGTCGTATTACGAACTCCTCGGTGCGGCTGAATCGTTCCATGTCGATGGAAGTGAAATTTTGCTCGTTCGTGACGACCCTCGGCTGCAACCTGGCCGCACGAAAGCTCCCGGCCACGGTCGAGTTAAGCTCTGGAAAAGCTCCGAAAGCGCTCCCGGCTGCGGTTTCCCATTGCAATAAATAAAGCTGATAAGCCGGCCTCGCTGTTTGCGAACGTTTTACTATTACTTTCCCTCGCTCTCCGCCTTTGCCAACTATTCTTCATCGTTTCCATGTCACGATGAACGATCGCACCGGACCCGTAACTTCGATCCGACGCCCGATCATTCCCAGTTGTGACCGCTCACCTCTTCACACGTTATCTGTAAATGTCCTCCCTTCGAAAGTGCAGAAATGTATTTTCCATTTTAGTAAAGTTAACTATCGATTATAACGTTCGAGCGAAGCTACGAAATAGCGGGGATTAAAACTAGAAAAATAATAATAACGAAATATCGAACTCGTATTCGTACTGTGTAAAACTTTGATTCAAAGTTATCCTGCGGTTTTGGATGATATCCTATTTTTCTCTTCTGTTCCTGCTTTCTTTGTTTGGATTAAGTTTCAAATTCTTCTGGGAAATATCGCTACGCATATTTTCTGAGAGTGAAATCGATAAACGTGAAGTAAAATTTGCAGAGCTGGTGTCAGGGATGAACGGATAGTAAGACAACGCACGAATATGCAGTATTCAGACTTTTGCCGAGAAAAACGCGGCACTTCATCGAGTTTATCGCGATGTAAATGTGTCTAATGTTCACAGGTTATCACGGTGCGGCCGTATAATATTGCACCCGAGATTAAACTGAGTTTGCAATTAGGTTATTTTGTTACGTTGGTTATTCACGAAGTGGGATATCCAAAATATCGGCTTTTATCGCGGCAGAAGCTCATGTAAATCACAGCATTTATTTTCACGTTGTATATTTATCAAATATAAACGGTTACTGAAAAATATCGATGCAACGAATAACTGATGGATTTAAGTGATGAGGTTTTTCTCCATGCAAACTTTAACGAGTCATATAAATTTCATTCAATTGCGTAACGATAATGTGAGTCCTGTATGAAAATGTGTACAAATTAGATGTCCATTGCGTCTCTATGGTAGCTTTATGAGGCACTTTTGCAACAGATATTTTGCAGATATATGCAAATATATATCTGCAAAACATGTGCGAATTTCCTAGCATCGTGTATAGCATTTTTGACCTAGATATTTAAATTTTAAAATCTGAAAAGTATGTACAATACTGGGTAAAAAAAAAAAAAAACAAAAAAAAAACGCAGTATAAAAGTATTGATTACACTAGCCCGAATTTACACTTTTGTTGTCTGAACGAACTTTATTGTTTCCCGTAGTTTTTTTTTAAGTATTGAACACGAATTCGTTTTCAAAATTTGGATATCACGTCATAATTAAAAAATAATTGTTAAAAAGGCCAAGAATAATGATTTTTAGAATTTTTATGATGTAACATTGGCAGTAAAATTTTTTAAATGATTTGTTACTGTGAAAGTATTATCAATTTTTAGCTTTAAAATGCATTTTGTTTTGTTTTGGTATAGTTTTTTGTTTTTGAGAGGTATAACAATTTGAAATAACACAAAATACCTATTAAAAAATAGTTTTTTTTTCATGTAATACATGAAAAAGATATTTTATTCATCTTAATACTACATTATGTGGAAAGTATTTTTGTATAATACTTACATAATACTATATACAAATGTATGATTATACTAAATCAAGAACGATATGAAATTCACGATATAGATATTTTTAATTGCTATATTTCGGAATGAAAGATCAAACCGAAACAAAACAAAGTACATTTTAAAGTTAAAAGTTGATACTTTTGTAACGTTTGTTAACTGTTACCGATGCTACAGCGTCATGAAAACTCTCAAAATTGTCATTTTTTGCTTCTTGATGTAATTTTTTTGAAAATTATGACGTTATAGTCAAATTTGGAAAACAGATTTGTGTTCAATAAGCAAAAGTACATTAAAAATAGCTAAAAATAGTTGAAATAATTTTTTTTTCGCAGACTGTGTTATTGTAAAACATAAATTTTAATAAATATTTTACATTTTATATTAACCCTGAAATATTTTGATATGCATATCCATTTTTTTCTATGTTTTCCAATGCTTTTTCTTGTTTCTAACTTTTTATTACTAAAGATACATACATTTATTTGTTTCTTAATGTCTGACATTTCGATTGGAAGAAAAATTATTTACAATCATGTTTATTTTAATGTTAAATATTGAAAAAAGTATGTAATATCGAAACGAGTTAAAAATATTTTTTTTTTTGTATAGAGTGTTCTTTGATTTAAATGACTAGGCACGCAAATCATACATGAAGTTTTGAGAGGATTTATTGTGCGTGTATGACGTAGAATATTTGAAGGCAGCGCATACAATTCGATTCGATTTAATTTCGAGGAAATAGGACGAGCGAAATTATTCGACATATTTGGCAAATTTATTTGCATTGTGTGCCGTGAGTGCCTCGAATGATGTACGGCATTTGAGAATCCCATTATGAGGCGCAATGCGCCAAAATACTTAACGTCAAAGAGATTAGCTTTTTGGTCACGAGACGCGTGATGATTCTGTTTTAATTTTCTCATACGTGCAATTCAATTTTGATCTTTTTCAAGGATTATGTAATATGAAACATTACATCCTTACATTATGCCATATCCTAACGAGAGTGGAGTGAAGTGGATGTATAATAAGAAAATTACGCGAGGCGAGCCGAAGTTAATACGAATTTTATCGCACGCGGCGCGGATTTCCTGCAAGAATATATTTAATCTTCTCTCCCAGCGTAGTATCTGTTCGTGCGATTTTTCATTCTAACGACCAATGTCTGCTCGATCAAAATGAACTTCATATAAGCGATGCTTTATCAAAGTTGAAAATAATTCGGCGCTGACACGGATTCTTTCGACGCCGATAGAACTTTCATTTTTTTATGCATGCTGTGCATAAACTCCTTTCCAAAATTTGCTGATACTAAGAGCCTTCTTGCCTCATGCTAACGAGTCCATTATAAAGTTTACGTTGAACGTGTCAATAAGTTGTGTCATAAAACTCTGCCCGAGATAACGGTGGCCTCTATTCAAACTTGTTTTCTCGTGGGACGCGGCCACGTTGTTCAGCCAATCTCTTTCCGGTTTGTGAGCGGAAGTATTAGGATGCGCTGCGGACGCTTCGTGCCAAGGCATAATCGCGCGCGGTTAGTATCCATTACGCGTGTGTAAGGTGCGCGTGTATGCGCGCCGTGCAATCGAACGATGTCAGTTCGTGGTCGGTCAGGGTCTGGTAACCAGAACTGCGTCACGACCACCGGGGAGGAATTTCATGAGGAACCCGAAGGTAACCCGACGATGGCCGCAGGCTATGAGCAAACACCTCCTCACGACCACCGGCGCACCTGACACGCGAATGCATGCGCGTGCAATTGGACAAGACGAGTTAGATACCAGTTAGGAGTTAAAACTGATACTGTGAATATTATAGAGGTAACAGGAAATGCTCTATACATAAAATACTATTTGCAGCATTACAATTTAGAAAATTAATTAAATAGTATTAGAAAGTAACGTTTAAAAATAACAAATATAAAAATGGAATTAATTTTTGTAATTATTTTCTTATTTTTATCAAATTCGCTATATTTTATCCCTCATCGCTCCTTTATTTCCAAAGTGACACAACTCAATGAATTAAGTTTCCCAGAAAAATAAAATCTATTTTTTAACTTGACAAAAAAATCATTTAAATGATATCGGCAAAAAGAATATATACTTGAGAATTTCTAACATAATCAAATGTCATTTTTTTTACTTTTATTTCACAGCTTTTAAATGACGATTTTTACTTTTTTAGAATAATAATTCTTATATTTTATTTTATACATCTTAACTTGGCTCGTTTAATTAACCTGAAATAACTTCTACAATTTGTATTATTGCATATATAATATTTATTTGGTATAAGAAACAAATTTGATTTAAGTGTTATTTCTTTCATTGAATAAATATTTATATTGTGCTATAAGTAAATATTTAGTTAGTACTATTCAATCAAATATTTATTAAAATTTAATAAATTTTTTTAGTGTAATAATTAAAAAATCACATTTTTTTAATTATATCACTTTTGAAGTAAGAAAGTGATATTTCTGCGTGCTAATTTTTACGTTCAATTCTTATACTTTTTTTATTTTAATATATTTATATATTTTACTTTTAATATATTTCAAAGTTTGTTAAAATTTAGATTAAAAAAATACTTATAAATTTATACTTAAAAATAATATTATTAAGTTATTAAACTTATACTTATAAATTTATACTTAAAATACTAAGTCAATAAATATTTGAATATTTGAAGACTTCTTCGTTGTTTAATTCAGAATTACTTATTATATTTATACAATTTAAAGAAAAGTTTGTTTAAACAACACAATTCAATTCACTTCGTACCGATTGATTCGTCAGAAACGTTTATTCACATCGAAATGTGTAAATTCGTCTTTACGTCCCGTTTGTTCATCGGATATACAGCGCGGTCCATAAAGTACGCGCCTGGAAAAACAACCTCTCGCGTTATCGATTTCACGTTACATACCGCACGACGATAAAACCTACCGCCGATATCGTGTATCGCCTCGCTATGTGACACGACCGATTTTTTTCTACATTATTGAAACTCACCGCGATGCCATAATTATTGAACCGTGCAACTTTAGAACTCTATTGTAGACGCCGACAAGAATTTCCTCAGAAAGATACATTTTCATAGGAATGGGGTACAAATTCTTAGCGAATTTCTTATCTTACATGACAACTCGATGGTAGAATATATTGAACATCAGCAATAAATTTTATTCAGAAATACAAAAATTGTTCTTTTTTTTTTCTATTAAAACATGAATGGATTTTATTTCACGTCCGATTGCAAACTTTTTACAACATCCATGGTTGGATTTTCTACCGTCAAAAATTAAACTGCGATATATACTCGGTTTTTTTTTACATTTTCTTTGTTAGATTTTTATCGAAACATTTTTATTTTAAGGATATATCAGATGTATAGTTTCTGTAAAAAGTGACTGGAATTGGAAATTTATACTTTCTATAAAAATGAATGTTATAGATGTATATGTGAAATAATATATGTATACAAAGTCAATATATACATAAAGTCAATATTTAATAATATAATTATAAAGCTGAAATAAAAATTTTCTCATTTTATCTTATTTATTTTTTGAAAATATGTTTACTCCTAACATAATTTTAATTTAGGTCTAAATCATGGTACCAAACATTTGTATTATTTTCAAATATATCACAGAAAAATTTATAATTTTTTTCATAATTGTTTTTGTTAAAAAATACGTATAATACATTCTTAATCTATGACATCCGCATATCATTGGTACATACATTTGTATTACATTGTTATCATGAAGTGCATAATCAAACTTACAACTGCACTCGCGCCATGCTCATAACTGCATGATTCTCCAACGAGAGGCGTTTGCTCAGAATGCCGCCTTGTCAGCGGTAGCCGCATCGGGAGACATAGTTGGGCGAGCGGGCGGCCGCTAAGGGGGTGGGCGTGGGTACGCGACCGAGAGAGGTAGGAGGCGCGGATAGTAATTAATGCCGCTGCAGCGTTGCAGTGGACCAAGAAGCTGCGGGACCAGCCGGCCCGAGCGGCAGGCGGCGGCCACGGTGGCGGTGGAGGCGGTGGAGGCGGTGGAGGCGGCGGTGGCGGCGGTGCCAGCCAAAAGCAAACATTCCTAGAGTCACGGCATCCGGTATCCCGAGTATCCAGGTATTGGTTCGACACGTACCAATTATAAGCTGGCGCATTGGTCATTTGTAACGCGCCGGAATGCCGCGTGAAGACTGGTCGTGGGAGAAGCCCGACTGGCTGGTTCTTACTACCCTAGATTGAGCGCCATTTAACACCTTCTTTGTGTCACCGCACCAAACACTCTGGATCTCGATCTCTATTCTAGAAATTCTCCTATCTTCTGCGAAATACATATTTTAGGTTGAGCCTAATATGCAAGAGAGAACAAATGTTGCCCGTTATTGTTCTGCTGCGGTTGAACGTTATTTGTTAAACAACACAACACATCATGTCAGCCGTGATATCGCTATTATTCCCATTGTGATCCGCCGTATTTGAATTGGGTAGGTGAATTAACCAAGAGCGTAAGGTTTTTGTCCTTTACAAAACCGTTCAACGATCATGGATTAATATAGTCAAAGTGCCAAACTAGTTTACCAGATTTGATCTTGGTTCGATGCTCGTCGGTGTTTAGTTTCTCGCGCGCGCTCTTTGTATCCGGAAATAATAATTCGATTTCCCTAATCGTATAACCACGCGCGCGATTGTGTTGCGTACATCAAGTTCGGCCGATAACTCTATGCAACTGGAAACTGGAATAATTGATCTCGTTTTACTTACGGCGAATCGGTAGTGTTAGGCCGGCAGATAATGCTATAGATGCAAAATTCGGCTATTAATTTTGGTACGCATAAAATATAGGTCGATATATGTATTCAAATGATCAATAATACGATTGAACGTTCAACTTTTGTTCATATTTATGATTTTACTTCAATTATTAGCTTAATACAAAATTAATTACTGCGAGACGGTACTTTGCCAAAATGCTAAGTTTCTAATAAGACATCATTAAAAATGTTATAAATTGATAATGTAAATCTAAAGTTTTATATTAATAAAAGTAGTGCAAAAGTCCGCCATATTGATTTAATAACCATATTATATTAAATTTATTTTAATCATATTAAAAACAATTACTACGCTTATTGGACGATAGATCAATTAGGTTTAAAATGATGAAGTAATCAATAGAAAACGCAATAAAAAGCAGCTAATATCGAATGAATGCCGATGAAATTGTCGACATTCGCTCAAATAAAAGAAATATACTACTTTTATTAATATAAAGCTTTATATAAATTGACTGCCACTCCCAATTTTTTCATACACTGAAAAAAAAATGTTCTGATTAAATCAACAAAAAAGACTCATCAAAATGCCATTCTTGGTGGATCTTTTTG
The DNA here is from genome assembly GCF_001594115.1 of Trachymyrmex septentrionalis. Classification (NCBI taxonomy): domain Eukaryota; kingdom Metazoa; phylum Arthropoda; class Insecta; order Hymenoptera; family Formicidae; genus Trachymyrmex; species Trachymyrmex septentrionalis. Next base: position 3,052,818 of record NW_017305683.1, read on the forward strand.
TTAATTTAATCAGAATATTTTTTAATGATATATTTTAAAATATTTTTAAAGTATACTCAAAAATATGTCCTTTATTTATAAACGTTACTTATAAATCAACAAAAATACCATTCTTGTTGAGTCTTTTTGTTGATTTAATCGAAATATTTTTCTTAGAGTAATAAACATTTATAAATAGAAGATATCTACCAAGAATGTACTTTTAAAAGTAAATTTTTATTTTTTGACATACTCGTATTTTTAAAATTTATTGTCGTAAAAAAGAATTTTATTTTGCATAAAACGTCAACATAATTTATTTGACCAAATTTGATGCCGGTTTGTTAAATAGAAGAACATATAATTTCTAGATTAAAACTCGTCTGTCTAAGATAGGAAACGTATTTTACGGATTAACTATGCCGGGTCTTATCACTCGAATGTGCACGCGCTCCTCTTACGTTTCTACCTGCTATATTTCATTCACAATGAGACCGTGCTTTGTATTGTATGTATACCCAGATATCGAGTTATAAGCGAACGTATACCAGAGTGATTTGTTTCACGCGGAGACAGTCGGAGCGAATGTCGTGAGATTAAAAGAGCGAGAATGCTTTCTCCCCCATCTCTTGGATGGCACGAATGATATTCACGATTGTTCCTCGTGTCCCGATTCGCAGAACTGCGGAACCGCTCGTGGATACCCGCTTTTCGGATATTAATTCTTCGCTACACGCGGTAGCTCTTCAAAGGGTTTCCGATTCCCTTAACTTTTGTTTTACAATTTCTTAGGCCAAGCTAAAGATCTGAGATTTTCTCCACTCGGCTTTAGAAACATAAATAGATGCGACGTATTCTTTATTGTATATATTCTTTGGCGAATACGAAATTTTAATTTTAGCATTACAGAGACATGCAAATTGAATATTATTAAAGAAAAGGATGGCATCCAATTAGATCTCGATAGATTTTTAAATGGAAAATAATGATGAGACATACTGCTGCATTCGAAATATTCTCAGATAAGAAGATTAAATTGAAATAAATGTCTGTGATATAAATATTTGATAGATAAAATAGTCTTTTTTCCTTAAAGCTACAGACGCATAAAATAATAATTATCTGAACATCGTAATAAAAATAACATAATAAATATAAATGTATTTTTTTGGGCTTCCACGAGTATTTACTTTAAAGAAAATACGAGATTTACATCTTTCGTCTAATGTTCTGCTGTGGAGATCGACTACTTTGTAGTCGGAGATCACATTACCTTGTTAAAGACAGAGATCGAACTATATTGCCAAAATTTTCAAAATTGAAACTTTCTTTTAGTACTCTCTCTATAAAAGAAAAAAAGATTATCAGATGTAGCCCTCCTCTCTGTCAGAAATTATCACACTTTTGCCGGAAATCGATTGCTGTTATCAACATTTGTACTACTATTTTATAATGTGTTCTCTAAAAAAAAAGCCATTAAATTAACGTTGGAGATATTTCTCAAAAAATTGGAAGAAAATAATTACAGCTTTTTAATTTGTTAGCATTAATATTATAAAATTGCTTGTCAGTTTAATTTGTGATACTCCAGTCTCTGTGTGAAAACGATTTCAGTCTTGAAACACTATTATGCAGATTGGAGAATTTAAGCACTAAGATCCAGCTTAAACCGATAAAGCTGTCGTTATTCATTGTCAGTTGTGTATTCATATTACAGTTATAAGACACTTTGTTTATTTCATATATATACGTATATAAATATTTACGACATCGTAAACAACGAGACATAAAATAAATATGAGTTATTCGCAGTATACAGATATTTCCATCCCATTGAAAAATGCCCATGTGTATACTTAAAGAGAGAAAATAGTGGAATACAATGATATTTTCATTTACGCATCAAAGAATCGGTAGAACGATTTGTCAGCGAGAGTAGCGATTGGCGAAAGTCGGTCAGCGTTTGTCAGAAAGTATAAATGTCTAAAACAGAAAAGACTTATTCTATAATAATAATAATAATAATAATAATATTAATAATTACAACAATAAAACAGATTTTGATTAATAATAATAATAAT
>NW_017305683.1:3055173-3060579 GCF_001594115.1 Trachymyrmex septentrionalis
AATAGGTTTAAAAATATGTTTGAAAGATGCACACCTTCGTATATTTTATAAAATAATGAACATTATTCACGAATTTTACATAAATTAGGTACCATGAAATTATGTAAAATAAATGAATATATATTCTAAAGTTAGAATATATATACTCGTTAGAAACGGAGCGCCTGTGATAAACATTGATTTCTGTATTTCCTGTTACCTCGTGGAACGACGAGCGATCTCATAACTTTAGGGAGATATAAAGGATGTTGACGTTTGAGCGACGTTGACGGATACTCACCTTGAAGGGGTTGAAATAATTTCAATCGCGAAGTGCTTGCGGGGAAAGTGGGAGTCGAAAGACGGGAATGTTTAAAGCCAATTTACAAGGTTTACTTCTGACGACGATTGAATTATTCAAAAAGAGTAAGTAAGAAAAGATGTTATATGATGCCTGAGTCAGTTTTTATGTCTTCCAAAATCGATCAGGTTAATAGTATATCGACTCATAATTTTATAAGAAATATTGCTTTATCAATTACATTTAATTTAAAATTGGAACACGTCGAATTGATTTTCGTTTTTAGAGTATATAAAATCGAAGTATATTGCACGTAATATTTATATTTCGAAAAAAAAAAGTCAGGGGAAGTATTAAATAACAATTTAATATATAATATAATTTATATAATATATAGTTTTTCGAATAATTCGAAATATTGATTTTCAACAAGAATATTAGATACGTATTAGTCACATTATTATTATTATAAAATTGACTATTGACAAGTAAAATTTTTTAGTATTTATTTTAATAATCGTTGAATTATCGAAGAATAACAGTTCAAGAGAGCATTATTAATCTTATTATTTGAGAGAATAATCGTACCTTAATCTTAATTAAACCTTTCGTTTACTCGAAGGTCTCAATTCTCGTTAAATTCTAATTAACCTGAGAAACTAATCATCCATATTAAGCGATGAAGGAATTAACGTTATTCTATACACCTTCGTTTTGAGCAAACACACATTCATAGGATCAAGCAAATTAAAACGCGTGAGGCGTTCTATGAAAATGAAAGGACCCATTTGAATTTTTACGGCAGAACTAGTTAATTGCTCTTTTAGTCATTTGCAATTGGCCTTTCTTCCGCGAATAATGAAATCAGTAATAACTGCAAAAGCAGAAATAAATGAAATTAATTAAATTAACAAAACTAAATAATAAAATAAATTTAATAATATAAAATAAAATGTGTGTGTGTGTGCAAAAAATTGCTTTTTCTATTGTAATTTTACGTAATCAAAATTAAATGAAAAATTATTAATATGAATATGTAATAACATTAATATTACATAAATCTAGATAATCTAAAAATGTTTGTAAGAGTACAAATAAAAAATTTAAACCTTATCAATATAAAAATACATTTTATAATATATTATTAAATTTAGAATTAAACAAATTTGTTTGTAAATATATAAATTGATAATTAATTTATAATTTATCTTTTGTACTTTTCAGTTTTATAAGTAAACATTACTTCTTGGTAGTTTAATAATAATGCATATATATATATATATATATAAGTATGCGTATATATATCTCTCAGATGATTAACATGATGAAGATCATTCCGCGTAGATGGTATCAGATTTAAAATAAAAAAAACCTACACTACTGCGAACATTGCATGCATCGCGATGTCATCTTCTCGCGCACCGTTTTCCATTACGTGATTTTATATTCTTGAGCAATCTCCGTCCATGCACCTATGCACACATGTACGTACGTGGGGACTTCTGTGCCGGTTAGGAAGAAAAGTACGGAGTACAGCTTGAGATGAATTATGGTCGAGATTTTTCATCCAGTGGAGCGCTACGTGAGTCGCATTGGGCTACGAAACTTGTCGGAGTGTCAATCGCTCGGCTTTTCGCCGTGCGCGTGACTTCCGCAAAACCACTGAGGAATTATGTTACGACAATCGCGATGAATTAGTCAGACCTGCTCAAAAAAACGACGATTTTATTCCGTAGTTTATCAAACGGTTGCATTTTCCTCGACGCGCGCATTGATTTACATTTTTCCGATCGCGGGTTTTAATAGAATACATTTTTTTGATAGTAGGCTTTAAAGTTCTAATAGATTAATGAACGTGCTTGTAAAAATTCACTCCAACCTACCAGCGTTATGATTGCCGTTTATGTTCACTTCGACCGATATTCGTCGCCGATAGATGTTCACGAAAAAGAAAATTATTCGGAAACGACTGCACTGTACGCGTTGGTGCAACGGCGTGGTGTAACAGAGACACCGAACAAAAATAAACGTCGAGAGCGTTATCAGAGAGAACGGTTCGTCTATCGACGCGCAATTCGGAAAAGCGGGTTTCCGCCGGCGTCGACAGTGGCTTTGTTTACGCTTCTTTCAGACTATAAACGCTTTTTGGATCATCGAATTCACGCGAAACTGTAGAACACGCCGCATACAAATACGCATCCACATCGTATGATTATAAGAGCAAAAAAAGAATATCAATTTTCTTTCTTTTTTTTTTTTATACATTTTTATTAATTCTTTTTAATAACGTCACGATTTCTCTTTGGCAGTAAATTTCATTATAATTCGGCGATATCATAATTTGATGAATTATCTAATTATAGAATATTATTTAACGAAAATTGGAATTCTGTAAGATAAAAGTAAAATAATTTATCTCAGAGATATAAAATTGCAAAACAAGCTGCAGTACAAAGAAAAACCGAAATCATCGATGTATTCTTACGACATCCAAAAAGAACAACATAAACGTAATTATAGCATTAATATGCAAATATTAAATCATATACGAGGCTTCCTGAAGTATATTCGATCAAAAAAAAAAAAAAAGTGCGTTTGCATATTTCATAATGGCGGCCTCGGATTTTAATTAATTAAGCCAATCACATTACACGCGTAGATTCTTATCCTGCACGTGTGTTTTGCACATACGCGCGTTCCTACCAATTAAAGTTTTGTTTCTCTTTCCTGGCGGCGAGACACATAATATTTCCGCCCTTGTTATTTCCGCTAGGCGGCGGAATTTTGTTTTTAATTAAAACTACGCCTATCACTCACGAATTATGGCAGCGGCGCCGTTGCCGTCCGTAAAGTCTCAACGTGGCGGAAAAAAAGTCGTAACCCTTTTGTTATTGGCCCGCTGCTGTACTTTACGCGCTGCGCGCCATTGCATCCGGTGATATTGGCAAAGACGTATTTGCCCATCGATCACTATTTCGTGAAATACCGAGTGACCAGGCCAGTGTAAATCCGTCTCGGATTTATTTGCTGTCAGCAATAAATTCGAGAATCGCGAAATACTAAACACGTTCTTTATTTTATTTGTTCCTTTTGATCGGTTAGAGAAATGCTGTTTAACACCTTAGATGAATTACTATTTCAATAGTGTTCGAACATGGTACTTTTATTTTTTCCTTCCTGAGAAAATTCGATAGAAATATATTAGTTTTTATATATGTACACTGTTAAATTCGTAATGTCAATTATATTCAGTTTGAGTTATTTTTTAATCATTTCTATAAGTCAACACTGATCGTACTTAATATTTCGTTAATTTAACTAAAACAATGGAATTTTTAACTCACGAAAATGTATTAAATTTGACTCAAATTTAATTTCTTATTTACCGAATGCATACGTTAAAACGAACGCTGTTTACTGTGAAACTAAACAATTATAGAATTTAATTACAGAAATGGATTAATTTTAACACACATGGAAGTTAAAAATACTAAAATATATATAAGTCTCAATTCTGCCGTGCCTTGACTAACTAGTATTATCTTATACTCTGACTATTTATATTATATATATCTTTTATAATTATTATTAATATGTTGCACGAATTCTTGGACTTTATTCTTATAATTATTTGTTCCTGCAATCATATCTCTCGGCATCAAATGAAATGAATTGTATATTAGGATCTTCTAATTTTTTAGTGGCTGCTATTGATACATGAGTAATGTCTCATATTTTTGAAGAACTGTATTATTAATCTAAAAAGAGTCGAAACGTTCGTTTTTATGGAAATACACGTAATCAATTACTGCACTGATTAACAGTATTATTTGATCACGTTCCAACAACTGCGTTATACTTTCATTTGCCCGATTTCTCAGGATTTTTTAATAAAATATATTTTTCAATATATAATCCACAGATTTCCATTACTTTCTTTGATATCTAACAGTTTACAATAATAAACTTCGATTCGCTATCATTGCATCAATTGTTCGATGACACTTAAAATTGTGGAGAATCTTTGTTAGTTTTTTGCAAACAATTAGATTTGATATCATCTATTATTCTAATTAATCTGGGAATAGTCACTTGTTATATTTTTATATCCCGAAAAAATGTGAATTGTTGTAAAATATTGTTTTGTATGGATATTGTTTAAGATTGTTTAAATAACTTCTTTACGAACTTTTAAATATGCGATTCCATCAAAAACCTGCAACAAAAAGAGTTATATTAATTAAAATCTTTATTTTTTAGAAATACTATTAATTAATAGACAATTTAAATCTATAATGTTCTCAAATGCTAACAAATCAGAAAACAATTAAAAATATGTTCTTAATAATAGGGATTGTTATTGGAGTATGAAAATCAGATGATTATTTACGTTAACATAATTAGGCGACTAAAGTTTTGCAACTTGTAAGACTTTTTAATATGATTGGTTCTTATAATATTAATTCCTCACTGGATCTAGGTGTATAATCAATCATACAAAGCTGCTTTTTTTGCTGAATGCAGCCAGTACTTCAATATTTAAGCGCTTTTAGTGTGATTCATGATTCATTGGTTCTTCGCGTAGACATGGAAGTATTGTACAATAAAGGTATGATGAAATTGTAGATTTATTTAATGTGTTCTAAGAAAAACCATCGATCGAACTTTGGGACTTCCTGCCCTTCGATTACGCTAATTTCCGAAATCATCGACAAGAAACTCGTTGCGATTAAATGCACGTTAGTCTGCTTCGTCTGCCTGGTTAATTCCTGCCACCCCCGGTCTTTTACCCACTTAGCGAGGGACGGTTAGTGCTCGAAGGACTAAAACTGACGAAGGAGCGTCATTTGTCCCGACGACGAGCTCGACCCATCGGCGCATCGATTTTTGTTTGATTATCTTGTTAGAGACGCGGCCGGAACCGCGTTGTGTCTGTGTCTTCATTAAAGTCCACTCGACCGCGCGGTCGCCCTAGTCCGAAGAGGGTAGAAACGGGGATGAGTTGGAGGCTGAGAGGAACGATGGCAGTTACAGCTTCGACAATGATGGCCCAGCAAGAGAGAGAAATATATAGAGAAGAGAAGAGAAGAGAGAGAGAGAGAGAGAGAGAGAGAGAGAGAGAGAGA
>NW_017305683.1:3060679-3068845 GCF_001594115.1 Trachymyrmex septentrionalis
ATTCATCGACTAAAAATACATCATCGACGTGCTTTTGCCGATATTGAAACGATAGGTCGTTTGGACGGCACTGTTGAACGCGGTTTTAACATCCCTGTTTACCTTCGTCCACCAGGCTTAAACTGATTGCTCGACAACTAGCGTTTCAATTGTATCAATCCCGCATGCTGCATATCAATCGGTGCGTGATTTGTTTTAGCGACATTAGTGATGCAGTATGTTCTGAGAATGATCAAATGACGGGAATACAATACAATGGAATCATTATTAATACTTCTTCATTAACAATTAATTATGCAGCTTTGGAGATTACTTCTTAGGTAGAGCACACAGTTATAGTTAAGCCACAATGATATCACAGAACATTATTATGACGTCATTTGTTATTTAAAAGTGAACTAAAAGATAACTTATAAGTGACAAATTATGTCATGATGTCCTTATTTTGTTGTTCTACAAGGAATCTGTTTTTAACAATAAGCTAGTTTTTGCTTCAAAAGCTAGTTTTCGCCAGAAACAAATAGACTCCTTATTTTCTTACTTTATACGATCTTTCTCATTAAAAAAATAAATAAATAAAAATAAAAAGAATCGGCTATCTCGCTGATCTTGCTCCATGCTAAAATGGCGTTGCTAAACTTCCTTCAAGACGCAGATCGAGTCGCGTGGGAGAGCGAAGAAATAATTGGACTCTCTTGAACGTGTTCGATGCAGCTCGCGCGAGATTCGAAGGGATTCACGAAAAAGGAAGGTAATTATCGTCTTCGAGTGCGCTTCGTAGATAAAGTCGGCCGATAAAACGTCGAACGGCAGATGCTCACAGTAATGAAACAACGCCATCGTTTCGTATTATCTCTGTCTTTTATTTGTGTTTCGCGCGTATCTTTCTCTTTTCTCTTCCACTCGCAGAATCTAGATCGAGATGAGAAAACATCTCGTTATCAATATTTGATTGATCTTACTTCTGCACGAGTACTCTTATGCGCAATCGCTTGCTTTGTTTTAATAAAGCTTAAAATCAGATATGTGCCTGTTTTACGCTGTTACAGCACGTTGAAAAAAATTCCAGTAATAATCAAGCCTGGATGATAGTTATTAAAGCTTTGTCGGAATAATTTCAATTAAATGTTCGGTGTTATTTAATAACCAGTTGTAACCAAAATTAAATGCTAATTTTACTTTTCTAAATATTATCTTATTTTTTTAAATTATTATCAAATAGTTGATTGCTGCTATTATGTTTGATAATATTTACTGCATTAATACGCTAAACAAGATGTATTTGATTATTACTAGATTTTTTTTAGTACATATATACATTTACGTTATTCCTTTATACGTACATATGTATGTAGACAATTTGGAAGGTTGAAGATTCACTTTGAAATTCTTCGATTGTTAATTAACGCATTCTTTTGAAGCAAGTACAGGCTTGTTACGATTTAAACGACTGTCGCGAGATTGTAACGTGGAAATCAGGCTGGCTGTGCTAATTCGCTTCATTAAGCGCCGTTCGGCGGAAATACCATTGACAAATGTCGCCGGTATTTGCATTTCGGGGTCGGTATCGATCGCGAAAGATATTGAGAGCCGTGTTATTCTGCGAAACGGCAGATACTATCTTAATTGGACATTTTACAAATCGACCTGCAAGAATTTAATCTTTTGCAATCGCACGACATAAACGAATATGCGGATTAAAATTATATCGAATTTGAATGAGTGATGAAGTTTTGATATTTAATCGCGAATTGGTAAGAATGTAGTTTCGATTACAATTTAAAGGACATAGCAAATAGATAGAGAGAAGAGAGAATTTACTATTAAAATTATCAGCGGTATATTCCACCGCATATAGAGATATAAAAGAACTTCCGCTTTGAAAGGATTTATAAAATGTATTTAAAATATTTGTTTTAAAAAATATATGATTTTTTACACAAAATATCGCGCTTCCACTATTCCAACAAACGTAAGAGATTACTTTTTTGTTTTTATCAGCGAAATCGAGACACGTTCGTTCAAATTATAAGAAGGCTCTGGCAAGTGCAGGAAAGTTAAAATTACTCCTCTCTCTGTCTCTCTCTCTCTCTCTCTCTCTCTCTCTCTCTCTCTCTCTCCTTTCAATTTCTGCTCTCGCATAATCTTACACTGTATTCTCGGCGAGGAAGTGTCCCTCAGACGGTCCACGAAAGTCTCTTCGTTCGCTCTAGTGTTTGTTCAGTATTCACTTAGAGTCTCGGCCACCGGCTCCTCGTTTTCTCTCCTCTCAAGCGACTCACTCGCGGCGACCCTCTCGCGATTCTATCCTCTATAACAGTCCTTCACCGTGCTCTCTGCGAGCAAAGATGAATTGGTGTGAGCGGCAAACTGTGCCTTTATCTTTTCTCCTCAAAGTGTTGCTGTGTAAGAAATATCATCGTTATCGCCACTAACTAAGAATAAAATTCAGTCATTTTTAGGAATGCTGATGGTAAACTCTGTAGAATGTCGTATTCAGTATACATTTTTATTATTTCAATAGAATAGAAATTCGAATAGAAATTCTAAAGATCACTCAATAAACAACACTAGTCTGTAAACAAATTGTTTTGACAATTTTAACTGTTTTTTAAAATGTATTTTTACTTGACCGCGAATCTGTTTTTTTTTTTATATTTAGTTATCACGTCATAATTTTGCGAAAATAATTCAATTTTAAAATGCATTTTGGTTTGTTTCTGCATAATTTTTTGTTTTGAGACATAAAATAGCAATTTGAATATAGCTCTTTTTCTGTGTAATACAAGAAAAGGGCATTTTATTCGAATTTAATACTGTAAAAAGTAATATGTAATTATGTGGAAAATAAGTGCTTTTGTACTTATACGATATAATCGGATCATGTTAAATCAAAGCGATATGAAATTGATAAAGTACAAAATGTAATGTGTGATTTTCAAATAGTTAGAGGAAAGATAAAGGAGAGAGAATGGTTATGGAATATATTATTATAATGGAGGGTTGTGGAATACCACGATATCTTGTTGTAATTTACGTTACATTCTGGAGGCGATCGTCAAAATTACTTCTGTTTAGACGTTATAACATAACAGCTAATTTCATTAGTACTTACTGCGTTGTTGTAAAAGCTGCATTTCAGTTCTGTAGATAGCAGATAGTTTTACAAATGTGTACTCTTTACGTAACTTTGAAAAGTATGTTGGTATTAATTTTATAACTTCGGTCTAGTTTGGGAGCACTGAATGTGGCTTTCAAATGGTATAGTTAAATTAAATTTGGAAACGAAATATGTATGTATGTATCCGACGTGTAAAGTTATACTATAATACTAGTTGATGATATTCCATATCTCTCCTCCTCCATAACCGCAATCTATTTCCTTTTTTAATATTTTTATGAATTTACTCTATATACTCGAAATTCTAAAGCATAATTGGCATCACTCTGTGATTAATAAATTAGTACTAAAAGTAGTTATGTCACATGAATATCTACTGAATTATTTCAACAAAACAAAATGATATTTTATAATCTTCTTCTTTCTTCTATATCTTAAAAACAAAAAATCATATTAAATAATACGAACGCATTTTAAGGTAGTTTTTTTAGTAAAGTGCCAAAAATTTGAGGTGTCTTATCAGGGTTCATTTAAAATCACAAATATTTATATAATTTAGATAAAATATTAAAGTTACGTATATATCTTAATGAAACATACAATAGCAAATCAAGAGCTGTATCTTTACTAAATGAAAACAAGATGACATTATGTTTACTTTTCGAGGTTACATTTGTAAGCAAATTTATGCACGTAAATATTTTTTCAGAATAGCTATTGATCTACTTCTTTGTAAATATATAAATTCGTAATTTTTTAAATTATTATTATCTCGTTTTTTAAACTATTATAATCGTTTTTTTTTTTAGAGAAGTCTAGTAATATTTATGTGCAGTTAGTAAAAAAAGCGTCTCTGATTCTTACTTGTTACTAATTGTAAGTTATATGTTAAAAGTTTTTAATATTCTTTTCTCTCTCATTTTATCGTTAATCTAGAATTTCGCGCACATCAAGTTCGATATTTCAACTTTATTTTTAAAAAATTAGATATTTCTAGTAATGCCGGTAATGGTAATTCGATTTACTAAAGACCATCTTAAAACTAAATATTTATACTTTCGAATTAAAAAAATTAGAAAAAATTTGCTATCGGTATTACATCATAAAAACTCTCAAAATCGTTTATTTGTTTCTTTGATGATATTTTTTGGAAATTGTAACATGGCGACCAAAGCAAAACGGATTTGTGTTCGGTATTTAAAAATTACAAAAAACGTTTAAGCAATGATCCTAAAGTGTAAATTCGCAGACTAGTAATTAATCCCTCTAAATAATTAATAATAGGTGTGCATTTCATTTCTTATCTCTAATGAGCCATAGGCGAGTGCACGGCGAGCACTATAGAACTAAAAAGTAACATTCATTTCTCATTAATCTAAGATCTAAGTAATTACTGGATCCACCTTTCTTTTCGGTTTGAGAGTCTGTAACTTTGTTCTCTTCCGACTCTAAGGAGAACTTGTCGCATCGACAGAGCATGCAGTCGGCGAAAGAACATTTCGTCCCGAGGAATTTTTCTTACTTTGAACGAAGCGGATAAACGTGAACGGAAGAATTGACGTCTTTACTATCGGTTTATACCGGGTGGCTCAAGAGAAAGCACAGTGAGCTTTTGTTGCGGTTGAAGTATTTGAGAGCAACGCGTCTCTCTATATCTTCCGTTTTCCCTCACTATCTTTAATTTTACAAGAAACGAAGACTCTTTCGTCCTTCAATTCTTTCCACTCAACTGCTATCTTTTCATTGCGGTTATATTGCCGCGAGAGCAATATCTTAAAAACGCAATCACATCGTACTCAAATACGTTCAGGACACCTGTTAGATTTTTTTTCCATGACAAACAGTAGTGCGAAAAAACTCCGATTTTAAATTAATGATATAATTTTATTGCTTCAATATTTATATAAATGAAATTATCTTTTGTTTCTCTCGGCAGCTGTCGCATTTATCAAACTTATTGAATGTGAATTTTAAAAAATTCATAATAAAATATCGATTTTGAATTTATTAAAGAATCCATTATTAGTGAAGGAAGGGAACAGACGATGTGATAAATGATAGAACATTCAGCGTGTCGCGTACGAAGTTATTTACGATTATTCTATCTTTTATCAAACTATTTGCATCTTTACGATATCAAAATATTACGATATCAAAAAACGGCGACAGCCTTTACTCATCTATTTATTCGATTTTTCGCGCGGAACTTTTCGCATCGATATAAATATCTGCGCGCGCCTTCCATCATCTTCCGAAACGAATTGCGTTTTGTAGCGACCGCCGTCTGTATTTGAACGATTCTCATATACTCGCGCGACAATCGCAGATCGTGGAGATTAGGGCACGCTCGACATCTCGGAATCGCGGAATTCTCCCTCGAGGAAAGTTCTTGACGACGGTGGTAATGGATCCGAGACCGGTGCCGGTGGAGCATCCGAGCACGAGAGGACGGGATGAAACGTTCCGGAGAAAATTTCGCTCGACGGTCTATAAGATGTTCTCTAAATTGGACAAACCCCATCGCGTACATCGTGATATTTTCTCTCATTATATTAAATAGTTATTTTATTTAAAAAAAAATAAAAATGGTAAAACCACCGTGAATATAAATATATAGTTATTATAGTAAGATTATATTTTAATCATTGCTATAAGCATAAACCAGCATGTTTAGCACTGATATTAATAAAACATGGTAATTTTATGTATGGCATTTAGTACTCATATTAAAGATTCTTACAACAGTTGCAAAGCTGCTTTTTCTGTTGAATACTGATGGTTAAAATACAACATTACATTTATATTAGTAGATATATATATATATATATTTCCATTATAGTGGCTTTACATTTTGTTTTCGTGTACACATACACACACACACGCGTCTTAGATGTACAGTCACAATATAAAATAATTCTACAGAGAGTTATTATATATGTACAAAATGTAATTCTGAATAAATTTTTCGTTTTTACTTGATTTTGAATTTTGAATTTAATAAAGGATCCATTTTTAATGAACTGTCTTTATTTGCTCACAAATGTTTCTAGATATATTTAAAACATAAGAACTTGAAAATTGATAAGAATCTTTGTGAGATAGATAGGTATAAACAGTTTATTTTTCATTATATATATATGTTCTATAAAAAAAATGGTCTGAATTTTGATGCGCCAAACTCTTTCGTATTATAAAAGCGAGACTGATTTATGTAAGGGAATTTTTTCACACTCGTACGTAATTTAATTTCATTTAATTTAATATTTTTTAGCGTTGTCAGGAATACCAGCACAATGTAAGACTTTCAACCTCCCAACCGTTTTTATCGAATCAACTTCTTCACCTCCGTCCTTTTCCGTTTCCTTCCGATTTCCCACGCGTCTCACCTTTCTTTTTAAACTGTCTCGCAAAATATTTTGTAAATTGAACATTTAGCGACGCGTTTCGTGGTCTGAAAAAAACTGCGAAATCTGAAGAACGTGTCGAAAAATCGAGAACAGGCTATTTACATGCGTGATGTGTCTTTACAAAAATCACCTTCCATTTTATGGTACGTATTTATTATATAGCTCGATTACATAAATTTGATTTTTTAAGAATATATTAGCGAAAGATTGAAAATTATTAGAAAAGCAGATTTGTGTGATTATAGATTTAAATGAATACGTCAATAGTTTAATTTGCAAAATCATAATAAAATAATACGCAAATAATTGTAAAAAAAAGTAATATTAAAAGACCTAATACAATTAGAGATTTGCGTAGGTGCGTGAAAATACATATAATTTTGTTTTTTGTAAATATTAACTATACAGAATAAACGAGAGATTTTAGAAATATTTACACACGAGAACATAAAATAAAATATGCTCGAGTAAACTAAAATCTGGTTAACTCCTGATAAATCGAAATTATATCAAAATTTGCATTTACTTACAATTCTATCGAATTCTATCAATCAAAAAGGTTCTATAGTGTTGTTTACTGTTTGTACGATGTGTATCAGACTTTCGGTTTACATCGACGACATCCTCGAAAGAGAGAGACAGTATTTGAAATAGAATTGTACAGATACATACATGTATGTATATGTATATACATATATATATATATATATATATATACATATACACATAATATATATCACAATACTTATTTTGATATGTACTCTTGATATGTACTTTTAGATATGTACTCATATTTGTTTCATCATGAAATTTTCTTGAAAGTCTTGCTTTTCTCTTGACAATAATTGAAATATTTAGGAGTAAAGCATTAAGGTAGAAAAAAAAACCGGCAAAAATTGAAAGAGAGACTACTACACTTTGTTTCGCGTTTATTTTTCAATAACTTCGTAAAAATTGAACTTAATTACTTCGCGATTAATGGATGTCGGAAGTCATATTTTTTTCAGCCTTCCCACTCGCGTAGTTCGGCGTGGTATATTGTTTATTGAAGACTATTCAGCGGGAAATGACGGGGAACGCATCGCCATCATTTATTCATCGAGTCCCCCGGGGAACTGTCGAGTCGCGAGCGCATTATTCGTCGAAGCAAAATAGGTGGCCGCAAGCGCTAAACTTCGGCCAGAAGCGCGAACAAAGCGCGCGGGTTTTAATTTTCCTCCCATAAATCGCGAGATATGATCTGTGCGAAGATTTAACGTCGTCCAAAGTGAATGATAATGAGAAACGAGCCCTCTGTCCGGTCGTTTTCGCTGGCGATATATTCTCCTACGTGAATCGCGCTAGATTGGCTTCGTTTCGGTTAGGAAAATAGTGAAGTTAATGAATGGACAAGAAAAATGCGTGTCGTGCGTTATCATATTTTTGAATTGTCCACTTTCAAGCCAAATTACAAAGCCAGTGTCATATGCGTATTGGCTATGAATTATGATTGTCGAGTTAATAGTGTATATAGAATGTGTTGAGAAATTATTGGAGCGTGCAGATCTACCGATAATACTCGTCGAACTAATTGGAGAGATTCTAACAAGCATATATATAGTTTTGCAGCACTCAATTGACATTCCAATGTCCGTTTTA
>NW_017305683.1:3068945-3073945 GCF_001594115.1 Trachymyrmex septentrionalis
AAGAGATTCTAACAAGCATACTATATATATAGTTTTGCAGCACTCAATTGACATTCCAATGTCCGTTTTATCGGTATAATGATGGCCGGCGTTATAAAACATTATAAATGCTAATGAAGTTTTCTTCAATTGCTGTTTATTTTAAGATACTCTGTTTGACACAGTGAAAAATGATGTACTTATTATGCATGAGGATAACTCATCTTTCGTGAGGACGTGTCGTGTTATCTCCTTGAATAATTATGTAGGGAATATATTGTTGTCTCAATTTTAGAACGAAAAGAGAGAGCGAGAGAAAAAAATGTTATTTTAATATTGTATAGTCATTTGGCGACGTTTGTCAATAATTAATAATAATTTCTGCTGTTGTATTATTTTTGGTACCGTTTCGATTTTACCGATTGAAGCGGACCACTAAAAGTTAGACCATGCAATATGCAACTGATAATCATATCATGCTTCGTTTCGACACGACAGAGCGTTTCGATACTGAAATGCATACAGTCTCTCTTAAACGAATTAAGCTTAACTTATTTATTGAATGAAATAATAGAATTACACCGCATGTGAAATAATTTCTGCTGATCGCGTTATTTTCGATCGTGGTTAGTCCTACCGAATTCGGCACTTTGATTTACGCGATAAAATATGCAAAGTAACGCATTTCTATCGTATTTAAGTACATAAATTATTTCATATTGACATTAAATTATTTTGTTTCATTAAGGTGGGGCTTAATTCGATCATCTAGCTGATTGATAATTACAATTTAAAGCAAATTTAAAGACCAAGAAATAACACGATTCCAATTTGTCGAGGATTATGTTTAACGCGAGAACAACACTAATAACTTCGAAAAACCGATTTTACTGAAAAATTTAACTAGATACAGATCTGAAAATAATTTTGTTGGACTAAAATAATAGAATGTTTAAACAATGATAGAATTCTGCAGTCTTTCTGCGATCTTCATAAGATGCCTATGAGCATCAAATTAGTTCACTGCTAAGCAATTTAATTTGTAATATTACTACTGTAGTTCAATAGACTTGCGTTTCAAGATCGAAAAATCAACTAGGCGTGTAATTAAAATGACTACATAGGTAATGTATAAATTTAGAATTATTTAAGCACTTAAGATTCAGTTAAAGGCTTTTCTTTCTTGTTGACATGTACTGTTCTAGAAACTCTTTGTTTAGTACTTCAAGAAGTTTTAACATTCTAATAATTAGTTTGAATATTTTACATAATTATTTTGATGATCTAAACGAAATTATTTTTAGATGCGTAGCTTAAATTTTAGGTACTTCAGCAAAATCGTTCTTGTAGAATTGAATGCTTGATTAGGCCATAGAAGTACGAATGCTCGCGTTTGCTCGTAGACTTCGAACCGCAGACTGGAGACTAGTAAGAACTTAATTACACGCTGAAGATAAGAAGACTCGACTGCGAAACCGATCGCAGCTGTCGCGGAAGACTACTTTAATGAGCTATCGTTTGAGCCTTTACTGCCGCTCGTCTTTCGCGGAAGTTACGGCCCGAACTTCGTACTCTGGTCCGGCCAGCGCCTTCAGGAGCAATCTCGTCGCCGTTGTCAAGCCAAGCTAGAGGATTATTATTTCTGTTGCAGAAGCCCGTCTCATTAAGAACCTGGGAAATTACCCTAAAGTCAGGTTTAACCTCTTTGCTCTCAGCGTCCCCAATTATAGACTTTATCTTCATTTGTAGGTAGGTAAGTATATTAATCAATATCTACCGGCAAATAATAATCGAATTTATGTATACTTATTATTGTTTTTATATACTTTTTATGTATACTTTGTAGATATGTATATAGACAGTTGGAGACACCTCTCAACAATAATATATAAATACTCGAAATCGATAAATATTCGGAAAGAGTAAACTTTCCAAGTTTTCCGAAGAATTTATATTAAATCGGTTATCATTCTGTGATATATAAGACTAAATGTTAGTATATTGAAAAAATTGATTTATGCAAAAAGAAGGTGAAATCCTTCGCATCAGACTTGCTTTTGTAAGTTTTCAAAAGTGAACAATCTAAAAACGGAACAACACATGATATGCAACTTAGGACGAAGAATGTTTGTTTGAGAGGAAGTAGAAGATAAATCGCAAAATCCGATTTGCGATCTCATAGTGAGTTTTAACCTACGAATATTCTGCAGCGATTTTCTTTATATACTCTCAATTTTCCTCTATCGCCATTTCTGAAGAGATAAAAGGGAACGTAAAGCAAACGATGTTTACTTGATCGGTATACGTGGGTCCAGTGTACTCGGACATTTTCTTCAACTATGTTGTGAAAAATTGTTTATAACAAACGTTTTTCACAACTCTAGATATAAATTTGAAGTTTTATAATCTTATCCCTTGGATTTTAATCTTTAAAATGAAATGAAATCGTCTAATTACGTTAACTTCAAAAGTTACATTAATTTAACGTGCGAAGATCCGCGAACCAATTGAAGAAATTTTGAATAGGAAAACGAATATCGAATAAAAATTATTGGAAATGATTGTGTCGCTGTTGGCGTTACATAATTATTATATATCTTCACGTGAGAAGGAATAAAGAAATTACTATTAATCAACATGAGATATGAATTTTTTTAAATGCATTAATTAATTAATATCACTAATGTATTTCAAAATACATTTTGGCAAGCGTACATCTTTATTTATATATGTATATCACGAGCAAATCGAATTTCCCCGACTCGCTTCGTCTTACTGTATTTCTTTTATCTTTTTACTTTCATTTGCGCTCATCTTGTAGAAGACAACTGCCGCGCAAAGAGGTTTTGCCTACGGAAAGACTAGGAGTCGAGAATGGACAGAACGAGACGGAGAAGTGGTGTGAGAGCGCCTCGGTATAACTGCAACTGCGAGCGCCTCCGGCAGTACGAGGGAATATATTTCAATCCTTTTCCATCGCTTCGTCCTCGTCCCCATTCCTCGGTGTCTTCTCTCACGCCGAATCTTTCTTCTCTTCTTCGTGCGACAGCTTCTTGAACTTACCTATCCAAAGAAGAATTCTTATTTCTATGCCATTTAAAAATAAACTGCACGTCTTTTACTCAAATCTGCAGGATATACATTAAAGTATTAGCTCTATCAAATTTCCTGGGATGTATCGTTCAAGGATTCCGCCATTGGCAAATTGAATAAGTTCCCATATAATTTCACGATATTACTTATCAGTTCTTCGAGAAGTTTAGATTGTAATCTCTCAGATTTGCATTTGCGCAAAAAGCTCGATCTTAACGAAAGCAGGAATGGACTGGTGCTGCTAGTCTAGAAATTGCTGCACAATGTATATCCTGTTAACATATTTATTTTATTATTTTTTATATCATCAACGTTACGTAATTTATCGTTGCATAATATAATAATAGTCCAATCATTATGTATTATTACGTAACAGTAGCAATAAAATGCTTGCGTTTTTTTTATTTAAAGCTTTGTCTTCATGATTATTTGCATCATTTGTGATTACAAATTGCAAATTAAGTATCGCGAGAAGTTGAAGAATAAGCATGCACTTTTATATTGAAAAATTATATAGCTCCTTTGTATTAAGAATAATATATTCTTTTTGCCTTATTATTTGTATTGTTTGATTGATCAATAATTTTGATTAAGGGTCAAGTAAAGAAATTGTTTTTCTACTTTTCTGGGGAACTTATTGTAATATTTTGAGTTATATCTCTTTCGAAGTAAGGAAGCTTATATAATTTATCTTGATATATTAAGATGTTTTGAATTACTTAATGAAGTAATCAGGTCCCTTTTTTTATTATCTGAAAGAATCATTGCCCTTCCATTCTTCGTGACCTCCGAATTCGAAGAATCGAGCACCATCTTGATTGGATTTTTATCCGTGAACGTTTTTATGAAACATTCGTCTCGTTCTTCTTGGCGACGCTTACTACGCCAAGAAAAGGGGTTGTCAGCCCCGTCACGTGTGTCTACCGATCAGGTCGGAACGAGTAGAATTTCAATGAGCAGATAGTCGTGACATTTTATGTCTCCGTCGGAATCCTTATTAAAATCGAGAGCGGGGAGAAGCTTGGTGCTTGTCGGACGTAATTAAATATGGTTTTTCAGGCGGCGCGACGTTTCGCAGTCTGTCGAAGCTTTCAAATCTACTCGTCTTGCATTCTATATAGACATCATTACTAAGAGCAAGCGCAACAATTCTTTCCTTCAAGAAACTTTTTGACTTTTTTATTCCGCCATCAAACAACAATTATGAAACCAAGTATACAGACTCTTGAAAATTGACAAATTAAAGTTTATATAATGACGAACTCTTTATCGCAATTTTTTTTTACTTTGAAGCAACAAATTTTTGAAAATATTTATTTCTAAAAGGAAATGGAAATATTTTATTTGTTTGAAATATTTCAACTTGTTACTCTGTATAATACATTAAAATGACAATTTCATGTTGCATATGCATATTTCTGATATAACATGAATTATTTCGCATTTGTACCACGTGATTTAATTCTATGTGGCATTATGATTAATTACAAGCCGGTCACATTCGCGAGATTTCGTTGAATATATTAATTCACAGAGTAGTTTCTAGATAATACATTTAAATAATAGTAATTACATTTATTATAATGTGCACGAACATAACGTATGCATACACAGTAGACGAAAACTTAAACACATTAAACATGTGCATTAAAGTATGTCAGTCGGAAGTTGAAATTTTCCCAAACTTAATTAAAATTAATTATTTAATCCTTATAAACATTATTAACATTATTAACATTATTAACATTATTAACCTTATTAACATTATTCGTGTGATTTTTCCAAATATTTATTTGCTCAAGATTTGTTTCTTTAACTCTAACATTATATCTCAATTATTCTCTTTGATGATTTAAAATTAAATAAAGA
This sequence comes from Trachymyrmex septentrionalis, assembly GCF_001594115.1. Classification (NCBI taxonomy): domain Eukaryota; kingdom Metazoa; phylum Arthropoda; class Insecta; order Hymenoptera; family Formicidae; genus Trachymyrmex; species Trachymyrmex septentrionalis. The sequence continues at coordinate 3,073,887 of NW_017305683.1, forward strand.
TAATAATTCTAGGAATTCTTTAAATAAAGATAAATGCAAAACATTTTTTTTAATTGTGA
>NW_017305683.1:3076444-3127979 GCF_001594115.1 Trachymyrmex septentrionalis
CATCTCTCCTGTGGCAGCAGAAAAATCGATAACATCCAAATAACGAAGAATTGGTTCCATTTACAGATGCGTAAGGCAAATACTTGCGGGTGAGTAGCGTTAATCGCTCTTCACACTCGCATGTTGTTTAACGTAGCGTAACGGCAGTTGATTGCTCGTTAGGCGAAAAACTTTCGTTTATCTCGCACGTGAAGACGAAGGAGCAAACGGGAGGCGAAAGCCGAAGCTATTATTGGCAGGCGGCCGCGGTAAACCACATAAATCACTTCGTGCACCCGAGGTCCGCGTTGATTAGCCGTGATATACCACGGATGTCAAGCTGCGAGTTAACCCGTTTGTAAAAGAATCGATCGAGACGTTGATCTACTGGGTGTCTCTCACGCATGTTGTTCAAAAATTCGTAGAGTTGTCTTGCGCAATTGTATGCAGAAAAAATGATATTGCTGAAGTATTAAAAAATTTAACTAAATACAGATCTAAAAATAATTTTGTTGAATCATCAAAATAATTATGTACAAAACTTAAGCTTGATGAGGAATGCTGCGAAAAATTTTGACATTCTAGCAACCAGCTTGAGCGTTCTTACATAATTATTTTGATGATTCTATACAATTATTTTAACAATTTAACGAAATGATTTTCAGATCTGTATCTAGCTAAATTTTTAGATACAAAAATCAAATTGTTCTGTTCGTATACTAAGGAAGAGCGATATACCGGATATATACGTATCCATATGGTAAAAATCTTTTGGAAGTTACCATTTAGATGAAAAAGGAACTACTTTTTTTAATAAAAAAATCCGTTTGAAGTAGCTTCAAGGATGATTTCTAATCAATATTTTACGAAATCGTCCTTAATTTCAAACCGATCTTTGTAACAAAAATCATTCCTTTTTTCACTTAAAGGACAATTTCGAAATAATTTTTAGCGTATCGATACGTCACACATGCCTACCGTGTATCAATGAATAAAATAGTCATCATAAAATGATTAAAGCACAATATGTAATCTCTTACGTATTTTCAGAAAAATAAGGATACAATGGTTGCGATTGAAAGCGATTTTCTGAAAAAACGTATGCTACTTCATTTTGCATTACGGTATTTGTCATTTTTAAAATTGCTTCCATACGCTCGCCACAGGAAAGAGGCGAACGAATATAAACTGTTTTTTTTTTTTTTTTTTCCCACGTGCTGTAATATGCGGTGATACCCGTCGAGGATGATGGCTCCCGCAAAACGGCGCTCCGGATGCCGATAAAAAAAATGTATATTCTCGGACCCGCGGCAATCGAATAAAAATCTCGAGCGCACGCCGTCTGGCTCGCTCTCGTGTACGCGGCGAACGCGCCGAACGCGCGCGCGTTGCACACTATTTTTCTTCCCGCGGGTATAAAATGGGAACGGGATACTTTGCCTCGGCCCGTAGATACCGAGCTAGAAAAGCGATAAAGCCGGCTGGAAGGTTCGGATCACGCGATCACGATTCGGTTTACGCTTAGTCCCGAAATCCGCGCCGCACGTCTGCGCCGAAAATTCGCTCGTTTATTCATTCTAAATTCATCCGACACGCTCGAATGCCCGGCCGATGTTATCCCATCCCTGACGTTGGCTGGCTGCGTCGACAGAATCCTCGATGTAATCTCAAATCGGTGGAGAGACCTGGAAAATCTCCAAACAGCCGTCAACGTTAATATTGGAATTGCCAGAAAATTTTGCCTCGTCCAGTAATTATTATTTCGCACGCCTTGATTTTATGTTATATCACGAAGTGACAATCCATATTTCTGCGAGAAATAATGAGTATTAATCTGTTAAAAACAGAGTTGGAGAAATTACTTTATGAAAATAACTTCGTTATCGTTACTGTTCTTTTTTTCCGAAAAGTAACTCATTATTGATTTAAATAAAAAAAAAAAAAAAAACAACTTGTTACTTAAAAACTAACGAGTCGTTACAATTTCTGTTATTTTTTTCATCGAATTTTGAGGGGGATATTTTAGAGGGATTTTTTGCTGCTAATTGATCCGGTTCGACACGAAATCTATAGTGGTTATGGTTAATCGCAACATGGTCAAACTTCCACTTTTTTTTTTTTAAATCGCTTTTCGTGTTTCGCACACATACGCACATATGTACATTGTGCGTGTATAAAATAACGATAAAATAACAAATATGTTCAAAAAAAATGTAACCTCGTTACTATTAACGTTACAAATAAGGAAATATATCGTCGTTACTTATTCGATACTGAAAAAAATCAATTGTAACAGTAACGACGGTGTAAGTAACATGTTACTTCTCAATCCTGGTTAAAAATTATCCGGAATGGAGATTGTTCTTTGTAAGCTGAAAAATCTGAAATTACACGAAATTATACGGCAGCAAATTTTTTATAATTAAAAAAATTTTTGTTCACGTGCTGGATAGAAATGCGGATAAATAATTAAATTATGAGAGAGAAAAAAACCAGGTCAATTCGGTGCTCGAAAATTTTCTATTGTACTCTGACAGGATGAATGTAAAAATTTCAACAATTTTTTAATTTTTTTATTTGCTTTGCAAATTAGGATGTTATGCCCATAGGAAAGATTTTCGGATCGAATGCTATTATTCTTCGATCTATCATAAAATAGGATCGATTAGAGGCAATTATATTCATTGTTAATAGAGGAACGTTTTACTGTTAAATGGAAAAGTATTAAATGGAAATTCTAGAATAAAATTATATTAGATATTGGTTTTGTGCCAAATACTATGGCATTATAACATCGGGGAGGGAGGGAGGGGAGGATATAAAGATTTATTTTAAATGTAAGAATATATAAGCTTAAATTTATACTTATTACTCTTGTCTCAAAACAATAAGTTATATCTTCTCTAATTTATCTTATATATATATATATATATATATATATATATATATATTTAATTCAAGAGAGGAGAGATAGAAATTATTGATCATATTTTAACATTTTATTTTTATTTAATTTTTGTACTGCTTAAATTTGCAATAAGATTAAGTATGTCAAGAGAAGAGAATATTTCTATCTCATTATTATAAATCCTTTCTGAGAGAATATTGTAGAGTATTCTAATTTTTTTGATATTCTTGAAGATTGAAGTCACGTAAGACAAATTCAAACAGGAATTTTTGAAATATTCTAGCGGTATATTTATTATCGCTTTCATTACGAATTCTGGATTAGTCGAGGGATGATGCTGAATATAAATTTCGTACACACATGGATGATACGTTTACGTGCGCACGCGGATGCGTGGATTAATGATCGCATGTCCGTGGTATCGTCGCAATCGTGACGAATGGATCACAAGGCTCTCTGGTGTGACCGGTGAATGGCGACGGCCACGAAGAGAAACGGTCGGAGACACCATTTACGGCGAAACGATGGAAGGATGGTCGAGAGGCGAAATTCTTCTCCGTATGTGCCATGGCGTTTACTGTCGATCGATCCGACGATCAATTTTTAAAACCACCTGAAACACTCGCTGTCACGTGCTATTAGGGTACTTTAGTGCTCGCGAGATATCGATGGCCTATCAATAACGCTGATATTTTCTCTAATCATCGTAAGTGCATCGTATCTGCGACCCGGTTTTAATGGCGTGCACGTAGTTTCTGTCGTTTCTGATAATTTTGCGGGGAAAAATAGAGGATGGTTATTAAATACTCTAAAAGATTTTAAGGAATGATTCCTCATACCAATTTAAGACGAACACTTTGTATAATTATGTTCGATTCGAAACGGCTTAATTTCATGATACAGGGTGTCAAAGACAAAGGAAAAATTTCGTCTTTTGAAAAAATTTCAAAAACCACTCAGATTATTTTGATGAAATTTTGTATGTTTAAAGTTGAAACTGGAATGGTTTACGAAATTGTTGGAAAAAATAAAATTTTTCCTTTATCTCGGACACTCTGCATCTTGGATGGAACTAAGTCATTTTGAATATGCTATATGATCATATGTTAAGTTTTTGTCTTAAATTTGTGTAAGGAATCATCTTTTAGAATCTTTTAAGAGTATTTATTGTTGTAACTACTTTATATAATTATCTTGATTATATAACTTAAATTCCATTTCAAATCTTTGCAGATAAATTCAAATTTGATTGTCAAATTTGGTATAGATAAATTTAAATCTATAAAAAATTAATAAATTATAATCCGACTTCTATTATGATAAACATTTTTTGTTAAAGCTATCGCTAAGTATATAAGAATTTTTTCAAATTTTTATACAGTCCGCAACAATTTAAAAATCTGCACTAAAGTTTAAAGACTCAAGTTGCGAGCAAACAATGAAAGTTTCACATTGTCGACAGAGGGTTAATTTTCAGAGTTCTATCACTTTTGAAATAAAATAGCAACATATTTTTTATGTCTTTACGGAGAGAATTTTTTCTTAGAATTTATCCTGAAAATATGACAATCATTCCGACAACATTGTATTTCAAAGAATTTTAATGTAAATCTCTCTCATTTATTAATAAAACTATATAAAATAAGTTTGATCAATTTTATTGAAGTGCATGGTAAAAATTTTCTAAATATTGTATTGTGCCACAACTACCATATTTTCAGGATAAATTTTAAAAGAAATTCCTTTCCGTGATACAATCCGCCTATGTTTAGTCTTAATTATTTTTTGTTTAAAATGACTTGCTACTTATCGAGAAGTCATATTTTCAAAGATTTCGTAACGGTAAATTTGCATTAACATCGATAGAAAAATAATATCCGTTTCTTTTACACAAGTACGCACACAAAGTTGCGAGCAAGAAAACCAGTGGATTTGACGCTCTGCATGCTGTATACTGATAACGATAAACACGTAAGCTATAGACACTCGCAGGCGTTCCCGGTCGTCCCGCGATTTTGCTCCGATTTTCAATTCTTCTATGGGAAACGGAATTCGCGCAATCGAAGCCGAAGAATGCTCCTTGGTTTACATAAGGTGTTCATGCATTTATTCGCGTCTTTGCGTAGAACCTTTAATAATACATGGCAGATAAGGATGCCAAATGGAATTTCGTATGCGGCAGTGCGCAGTCCATTTTTCATGTGCATCCGCATGAGCATATCGCGAAGAGATATTGGGATGCACATAAGTTCGTGAACATTATGTGCGTCGTCGTCTACATAGCGAAACTACTGAAATTCTAAAATCACACATTAAAGATACAAAGACTGCCGGAAGTCAAAATATTACTTCAGTTTTCACCACGAACATGTTATTTCGTCGTGAACTTAGACATTTTATTCCTGGCTATTAATTTTCGATTTTACAATTCCTTATATTTCTGCCGCTATTTTTTAAAATATCAGTTCTTTCTTTTTCTTTCCAACGAACGATAAATATATTGAATAAAAAAGTAAAAAAGTACACAAAAATTTATACACACGCATTTATTTCATGTTTGAAGAAATAAGACAGGCAAGGACACATAGGACATGATTGTCGAGGAATTTTGAAATAACATTCAGGAAAAGAATTTATGTACCATTATGTTACAGCAAAGACAGCTCTACCCATAATAGCTTTGCATGGAATCAAAATTATTCAGCTGAATAAAAAAAATTACTTATTCAACTACGCGTAACAGAAAATTGCAAGTAAACTTCGTTCGAGATGTTCTAATCAGGATTGTGCAACATGACATAATAATGAGAAGAATAAGTTTTAAAAATTTATCTAATTTATCTAGTATTTTTCTTTGCTTTTCCAAAAATAATAAAAGAAATGTTCCATATCTCTCTTTAAGATAGTCACAGAAAATTGAGACAGACCTATACAAGTATATGTATATTACACGGAAAGGATAATTTTGCGGAAATAAAGATTTAGTTAAATGTAGATCTGAAAATAATTCTGTTAGACTATCAAAATAATTATGTAGAACGCTTGAACTGGTTGCTAGAATGTGAAAACTTTTTGCAGCATTGCTCATGATGCTTGAAATTCCTACGTAAAATTATTTTCATGGTCTAACAGAATTATTTTCAGATTTGTATTTAGCTAAATTTTTAGATAATTCAGCAAAATTGCTTTTTCCACGTATAATAAAATTATACTGTAATTACACTTATTCTTAAATTCATTCATTTTGTTAAACAAATTAATGTTCACGATATAGAATAGGAGGAATATAAAATAACATCTAAGCAAAATTTCGAGATACAATCTTCGTATTGTTTTTAAATAATTACCTAAAAGATGTTCTATACAGTGCTCGATCTTTCTCAAGTTACAGAAGCTTAAAATTTCCTATACATGTATAATAAAATCTTGCTATAATTATACTTACTAAACAAATTAATATTGAAGATATAAAATAGAAAAACATCTGAGCAAACCTCCGAGATTTCACGGAATGGAAACTTGACGAATCGTATCGAGAAGGTTTTCGTTCTGGTAACGTATCAAAACGTGTTGTACGGAGGAGAAAATTTAACGACAACCGACGTCTCTCGCGAAGGATAAAAGAGATGATGGAACGCTGGGACTTTTTTTTTCGACGCGTGGACAACCCGCGGAGCGTATGTAAGCTAAGGGTTTCCGCTGATAGTTCGCGTTGCCGAGGATTCTGATAAATTTAATATACCGCTCGTCGCGCGGAACGTCGACAATAAAAGGCTCTTTAAAGCGGGCCGTAATTCATTACGATCCCGGAGGATTGCACATTGTCCCGTTGAAACGATGCCCCGTCTCTCCTTATTACGTCACTTTATCGTCGTTAATCCCCTAATGGTCGCAGCTTTTCCGACGACCGACCGACGGGCGGTAGTCGCACAAAGTGTTTCTTCTTATGCTTGTCGCATTTATTTCCGGTCTCCTGCCGGCGACTATTTTAAACGATAGAATCGTCGCGTCGGTTCTCACGAGGAGAGAATAGTCCAGTAGCAACGTCCAGTAGTGAAACTGAAGTATTAAGAGTCCAAAGGTCGATGGTGACGTTGAAGCAGTTGGTCCGATTTATTTGCGTCCACCTTATTCAGTATTATTTATGATATTAATCGCGTCGTTTACGTCTCTACTGAAAATATAAATACACTTGAAACGTAAATAGATTTATTTTAACTTGTTTTGATACAATCTAGCTCAAGAAAAGAATGTTTAAGAGAAAGTCGATAAGGAGTGGCAAGAAATCTATCTTAGCATTGAAAGAAACGATTTTGCTAACGTATAAAGATTTAACTAGTTACATATCTGAAAATAATTTCGTTGGACCATCAAAATAATTATGTAGGGCATTCAAGTATGGTGATAATGCTGCGAAAAACTTTGCCAATTTAACAACCAATTTGAACGTCCTACATTATTTTGATGATTCAAGAAAATTATTTTTAGATTTGTATCTTGTTAGATACAAATTATTTTTTATACTTTTTTATTTTAAATACTCCAACGAAGCTATTTTTTCCATATATATATATAATATATTCAGAAAATTTTTCTTTTTTCTCAGATACAATACAATATTGCGTTTCTTAAACTTTCCAACTCGATTTGCCGCAAACGATTCGTATAAAATTCCCTATAACGGAATATTTTTCCATGCTCTTCTTATTCTTAAAAGAAGGATGAGACATCAAGTTATATTTACCGACGGAAGGATTAATTTCTAAATGTGTGCTCTGCATCACACCACTGAATTAGCCACACGCAATTCACGTCATTGTAGCGGCTGGTTTGCGACTGAGCGTAGCGTACGCGAGCATTCGCGCTTCCAGCCACGTTGGTTGGAAGATAAATGTTTTTGCTGTAGCTGCCGAGATAGCACCATGATTTATCTGTCCCTTAAATTAATCCGCCTGAGGGTTTGACGCGACATTGCGCACCGCGAGAACTTCGCCATCCGATTTCCAGTGACCGCTTGCCTCTCACCTCCGTATTGCGGTAGCGGACTTAAGCGAGAATGGATCTTCCGTACAAAGAAGCATTCTCTCTCTCTCTCTCTCTCCCTCCCCCTTTTCCTCTCTTTCTCTCTTAAAATCTTGACACGGAAGACAGAATTAGGAAAACTAGCGCTCTTGAAATATTAATACTGTTGGGTTACGATCGAGAAGCAGAAAGCAAAAGAGCAATCAAACTATTAAGGATAGAATCCTTAAGGTTGTGTTATATACTGTTTGAAATAAATTAAATATTTGGATTCTCCGCAGAACCTCAAACTAAAAATCCTGTGTTTCAAACATTTAAATAAAAAAATACGCGCATCGTCCATCAGATATACTTATAAAAGAAATAAATAATGATAAAATAATGGTAAAATATATATGACATCCGATTGGATTAACGTTATGCAAAAATCGGCAGCGAAGTTGTCAGATGGAATTACGAGGCAACGATTTACGGGACAACTTTTATAATTTTGTTTGGTACGGTACGATGCCCGGATGCCCGATGTTCTCTTGGCATTTGCGTCCTGCATTCACATGCGATTTCGCACTGTTGAAAAAAGATTCAAAATTGTGTTACGTGACAAATTAATAAGAAATTCTGATAGATGTATTCGTGCATTAATAAAGGGATTGAAAGTAAAATATCAGAAATTATAAAATTATTCTTTAACTGAAAATATACACAATGTGCGCATCCAAAATTGTGTATATTTGTTATAATTATCATATTTTATTCCCTTAATGAAGAGAGCGATATCTAATTACACAATTGGCTAATTAGCAAATAATTCCGTGGTAGACTTTATCAATTCTTTCGCGCTGGAATTCTTACTGTTATACGCATTTACGTCCGTTACTAAATAAATTCTGTCTCGATTAAGGCTAAATATATATATACAACATGCACAAAAATCTTCATGCATATCAATAATATTGAAAACTATGTGATAATATTAATTTATTCTTTAATGTGAAAGATAAAAATAAAAATAAAAATTTCTTAAGTTTCACGAGGCACACACGCAGTCTAGTTAGAACGAAAATTTGTGAAAATATAAAACCACGAGCATCACCGACTCACACATTCACGCTGACTCGATAAACGAGTGTGGCAGCGAGCGTGAAGAAATTTTATTCGACACTGCCACGCACGAATGGTTAAGCCGCGATGGCTTTGCGTCTCGCCCTGCCATGACACGCCGCAGTACCGTGGGAACTTCGCGATCCGATTGTTGACCGCTAACAGTGACTAACTGCTGGACTCATGTTTCGCGATTGCGGCAGTGTTCCGCACGACACAAATCGCGCGGTCGCCGAGTCGCTAAATTCACCGTCGAAACTTTATTCAGCCCTATACAAATGTTGCGCCCCGGCAAAATGCGGGATTCTGTAAAATCATCTTTATCAAATTGAAATTTTATTAACCTAATAAAAATCGGGTTGCAACGTTTGACAAACTCACGTACATTTATAATTAAGTTTTATATTTAAGATTTATAATTAAGTTATAATTAATTTAATTAAATATATAGCAGGTAGTGTTATTTTTTTCGTCTTATCTTGCATCTCTATATCTTGCATCTCTATATTTTATTTTGCGCATCCAAACTAATGGAAAATCTAGAAAACAGAGAAGCAAAAAGAACGTTGGTATTGAAAACAATTAAAATTATTAGCTTGACACTTGAATGTTGTCTTTCGCGGCAAATAGAATTACTGTACTATAATAATATCCTTTTTGCTTTTGTCACTCATACACATATCGGTCGTACACATATATCATATAGATTTAATTGCTTTTTCAGTAGTTTGTAATACGATATAATCGGGGATTAACTTTCTTTAACGTGTTACAGATTTATTGTCGCGATGATAAAATAATAAGTCAATCTCAGTGTCATGCTTTATAGTTTCTCTCCGCTTTATCGCGGCAATTAAGGCGTCGCAACACGCAATGCACCACACTATACAGGGCGTTGTACACGTTTCCGACTGCGATAGCGTCGTGAATTGCATTTTCCGCGTCCAGTCCAATTAATTCGCCCCCGTGAATCTAACTGGCGTGATCCTCGTCGCGTTTTCGCATCGCCTCGTTCCGATAGAGAAAATCCCCGTTCGTCACGCCATAACGTGCGTTTCTCGCGATTTTTCGCGCGACATAAATTAAATCCGTGATTCCGCGCGTTTATCTCTCCTATTAATGTGGCCGAGACGGACCTGGTCGCTCTATCGCGAAAATAACACGTGACGGCTCTTGTTTTATAAAATTTATCCAATTAGAACCGTGTTCATGTGACGACGGATGTCGAAACAAGAGTATTCAATTTCACATTAGAGTGAGGCATTTAATTTCACACGCGAAAATGGGTCCTCTCTCTCTCTCTCTCTCTCTCTCTGCAACGCTTGGTCTGTGTCGTGATTGGTATCTATCCTATCATTTCCGGATGAAATTTTAAACTGATTTTTCTGATAAATTCGTCATCAACTATTCCTTAATAAAATCTTACAGAGAGAATTTGTTATTTGACACACTTTCTCCTTATTATCGCACAGGAAGCTTTTGCCGAATTAAGCGTCTAAAAATTTAGCTGGATACGGATTTAAAAATAATTTTGTTACACTATCCAAATAATTATAAAGAAACTGGTTGCTAAAATGTCAAAACTTTTTGCAGCATTGCTCATATTTGAAATTTCTACATAATTATTTTAAGTCCAACAATATTATTTTCAGAGCTACATTCAATTTGAAATACTTCAGCAAAATCGTTCTTACTGTGCATTATCTCGTAAACAAGGTTTCAATTAAATTTTAGTAAGATTAAAAATCACCTGCTATTAATTAATTAAAACACGAGAGTTTCTCTCGTGAAAGCTTTATGGTTCATTTTCACGCCTCCTTTTTATCGATAATTTAGCGCATTGCACTCCCCTTATAGAAAGTAACATACATATCACAAATTGTACAAATTGTACATTAATAAAGGGAAAGAGAAAGAGAAAGAGAGGAGACTTTTATTTTAATATTTCTTAATATATTATTAAATTAAAGCGTTATTCATAGCTGAATGCAATTCTGCTTGGTAGCATATCAATGAATCTCTTCTTCGGAAATTTTAGGTATACGTCTCGGTATTATTGCGTTGTAACATTTACATACGTACATGTCCATATGTCTGTTAGTATTAAGTTTCCACATTTAGATACGAGCTAAAGTATACGTAACGTGATCATTAAGCAGAACATAGTACATACGTATATGCTAATGTTTATTGATGCGACATTGACTATCGTATGTAACTTTATATAGCTAACTTACATCAACACGTTTTGTTGTTATACAGGATATTCTGAAATTCAAGCGTAATATTATTGCAGCATAAAACATTCATGAAAAATTAAGTAATAAAAGTGTAAGCCATTTTTTTCCATATAGTAGTTTTTCTAAGTATAAATGTTTAAAGTTTGACTAACTATACACGTTGGTTAAAAAAAACATCTGTTCGTGTGATAGTATGCACATAGCGGCAATGTTTTGTTTAGTATCTAATACCATTGTACGCACGCCATATGAATAAATGACTTTTAATCAACGCTTATGATTAGTCAAACTTTTAACATTTATACTTAAAAAACTACCATATTGAAAAAAAATGGCTTACACGTTTATTAAGTTAAGCGAAGTGTAATAACGTTATAATAATATTACCTTTGAATTTCGGAACATCCTGTATAACGGCGGATTTTTTATATAAAAGCACTAAAAGGAATAATATTTGCCTTGTTATTACACATTTCCATCGAAATGTTTAGATAACTGGTCATAGATAAACAATTTGCGCCGTATTATTTATATTCACAGTGAAAAACTATTTTTCGTAAAAAAATCTAAATTTAATGATACCTTGATTTTTTTTTTAAATAAAACATACGTTATAAGTTTGAAGCACTTTTATTTTTATAAAAAAATAATTTATAAGATAGAGGTAAAACTAAATAATATAAGTGTAACTTTTTTGATTATAATAAAAAAATTGCTTAAAGAAAATAATTTTGGTAATAGCTGCAGCAATTACATTCTCTTTTCTGTTCGTCTTACCTAAGATTAGTTTCACAAATATTGATTTCTATATTTATATAATATAGAAAAAGAAAGAGAGCTTTGGAATATTTTATTGAAACTTAGTACGTGTTCATTGTTATTTATGTAACATAATTATTTTTGGTTACAAGGTTTGCTGGTCACCCATACAGCACGGAACCTACAACAATATCGTCGCATTAATGCTGAAATATTGCTGCAATATGCAATACTGTTGTAATGTTGCAGCAGTGTTGCTGCAATTTTTGTGTTGTAGGAGCCATAGAGCGATACTAATTATACTATTGATAGAAGTTTTTTGAGTATACAGAATGTGTGTGAACGTAATTTACAAAAAAAAAAGAAAAAAAACTGAAAAGGGAGAAAGATTGCTGTAATGAAAGGAAAATACTGAATATCAGCTAGAATATAGTATACCTTTACACATCGGATACATGCACACATTTTGTTACCACGTACGTAGAGTACAGTACACACCTATAAAACTACCTGTAAAACTGAAATGCAGCTTTTACGATAGTAAAAGCAGTAAACATTAACGACCAGTGGGCACGTTATAACGTCTAAATCGACTGTAAAGAAGTAATTTTGACGATTGCTCTTATAGAATGCACAAACTGTACAAGATATTGTGTTCCACAATTTCTGATCTATTCCATATATAACCTCCTTTCCTCTATAAAATTTATATAATATTTGATATATTAGGTTAATATTTTTTTGTATCAACTTGTTTAGATATATGCACAATTTTAATGCAATTAAAGCATATTCACTAATATCAGTGCACATAATATGGCATGTTATTCGAAGCTGGCTTAAGATAATTTGTTTTAGCGCAAGTGCCACCAATACAGCATTCCAATTTTAAATTAATATTACTGTCGCACAATGCTCTTGGGAATGCGTCAGAGTGCAATACCATTTTTCGCTTAAAAATGTTTAATACCGTGAGGAGAGCGCTCTCCTCGCGTTTCTAGCCGCGTATAATTTCAACGAAGATATCCTCCGAGACGAAAGGCGAGCGACGTCTGATTTAATTCTCAGTGCGAATACCGGCAGCTGTCATTTTTACAAGTAATTACGAACGTGAAGTTTAATCCCACATCGCGAGATGAAAGATAAAATTTTTTCGCACAATGCCGCGTGGCGAAAATTAAATCAGGATAATAAGAATATGATCTTTTAATTATCCTACTCATGGCAAAATTTTTTAAATCATGTTTAACGCATTGTCTACCTACGTGGATATGATATATATAGCAGCTTAAATTTCCTATACATAAATATGTGCGTGCGTGCGCGCGCGCGCGCGCGTGTGCGTGTGCGTGTGTGTATGTGTGTGTGGGTGTGTGTGGGTGTGTGTGTTTGTGTGTGTGTATCAGAGAGTATTCGAGAATGAACGCCATAAAACTCTCAGGCCGAAACACGTGCGGCGGAAACAACAAAAAATACCGTGTGCTTTTGCACGTTTTTTTCAGCGGAACTGAAAAATAATTTCTCTATCAACAAAAAAAAAAGCTACGTGCTGTGGCCTGTCACAGCGGGACGTTTTGTGTGCGTTGCATTGTGGGAGTTGCGAGAGGGAAAAAGCAGAGATTAACTCAAGCGATAAAATTGACTTACTGGATGAAATAATTGGACGGGTTATTAATGGGACTTCGGTCTGTTAATTTGACCAATTGACCGCGTTCATGCAAGATTTTAATATTCTTTCGAAGTGGATTTATAATTCGAAATTAAATCGGCGGAGAATGAATCAATTAAAACGATTATGTTTCGAGACTGAAAAAGATTTTGATGCGCGGTTTGTAAAATTGGATATGTACATAAACACATACCGAAATATTTAAGCACTAAAATCCGCTTTAACCGAAAATAGGATTATTTGTCTGAAATGAAAATTTATAAGCGCGCGGAGTATCTATTAATTTTGCACTGATGCAACATAGGCGTTTAATACACTGAAAAGAATATTTTATATCAATAAGAAGTACAAACAAAACGATTTTTGTTCATATGAATCAGAATTCTGGTAATTGAATTTCTAGTTATGTCGACTAGAACGTTTGATAGATTTAATTATAAGTGTCTCTAATTTACACTTTTTTTGATTGATTCTACAGAATTCCAATTAATGCAATAAGACTTTTTTCAGTGTAAGAATGATATTTAATCCTTCGGTATCACTCCTGGTGTGGTATACCTGAAGTTCCTTTTTACTTTTTACTGTGCTATATTCTTTTATATTAATAATAATAATATACATTTATTCGTTATATTCTTTAATGTCTGACGTTTTAAAAAAAGGTTATAATGTTTATTTTTAATTTTAGAGTAGATATGTGACAAAACGGTAGATATCAAAGGAGTAAGAGATAAAATAAGATATGTTGTATTACTTTATGCTATATAAAGTTTTAATCACAATTTCAAATAAGGCACAATAAAGTGCTATTCATCAAACTGTTTATATACGAAGCAATGAATTGGGCAATCAAGCGCGATGCGTTTAAAGCGACGGAGATTCATGAGTTATTTTTTTGAAAATTTCACTTTGTTTTTAAAAGTCATTGTGCCGTTTAATTTTTTATTGGATAGCTGGGATGCATCACTGAGTATAGTTTTCTTTGAGACCATGTTCTGGAAAATAAAAATAAAAAGTATTGCTCAGATATCCAGAAGTCTTAAAATTTATTATGTTTACATTGTTCTATCTCACAAAAATATCATTGAATTTAATATAAATTAATTAGAACATAATGTGCTTACAAATAAAAATATAACTATAAAATTAAAATTGTGTTTTGAAGTGTTTTGAACACGTTGCCTACTAACTTGTGTATCTTTAAACCTATCTACTTAAAAGTTAAGTTAAATTCATATAAATTCTTTTATGTCCATTATTATTAATGCAGATTAACTTTAATCTCCGTTTAATTAATTTTTCATCTTTTTCTATTTCTAGGAATTTCTAGAATTTGAAAATATTATTAATTTCTAGAATTGGAATAAAATACGGAGCATATTAAAGTGAGATTAATTCATATTGGTAAAGAAATAGGATATTATTCGGCAATCAAGCGCGATGCGTTTAAAGCGACGGAGATTCATGAGTTATTTTTTTGAAAATTTTCACTTTGTTTTTAAAAGTCATTTTTTGTTATTTATTTTTAGCGTAAGCATGTCAAGAATTTGACAACATCCGTTTGATTCCACGCGTAGTTAATCGACGTCTTGGAGAAATTCGTGCAGAGTGCAGATGCCGAAGAGCGGCAGAAACTTCATAATTGGTCTCGAAAGTTATAAAACCGTTTAATCATTCCTGCGAGAGACATAACCGCGCGCGTCGACGCGTCGGCATAATTCGCCACGTAGCTTTCGGCTGGTGCTCGAGCTGCTTACGCGAGAGCGAAGCCTGCTCGCCATTTAGTAAGTGTCGCAAGAGCGACTAGTTACATATTGTTCGGGACACGTGCGCAAAAGAGCACGTAACGTATTTAAGCGTTTCGCCGATGGTTTCGGCAGACGGGCAAGTTCGACTTTCCTTTATCCTAAAAGGCGAGCCTTCCAGTTTCGAACTTCGCCGTAAGCTTTGCCTGAGGCACTTAGAAGCAAATATTTGTTATCAAACTCGTGCTACAAACTAACTGTGGGGATGCGGAATAAAAAGTGTATCCTTCATTACATTAAACGGTATCTACAATGAGATTTTAAGCCTTAAGTAAAGCCACGGTTTGATTCACGTTAACAATCATTAAACATTTTAAATATCATTTTACCTTGTTATTTGTCAAATGTTAAACAAAGACAAATGATGTTTATGAACGTTATGAGTAGAGATGTAAAAAAAACGATATTTTTGACTTCGGAGAAAAGTATGAAGTAAAAAAACTAGTTTTTTACTGTAAAACACGGTATGTTTGACCAAATTACATAAAATTCGTGAAAAACCATATAGAGTTCATATTAAATATGTAGAAGAAGAAATAGAATTCATTTTTCTTGTTATTTCGATACTTTTTAATACTTTTGTCTTTATAATTTTATATCGAAGCGGAAATATGAATTATTGGCTGTTGCAATTCTTGATGAGTTAATAATAGATTAATAGATCTGTTTGCGTTGCTTGCGCTCTTTGCATTCAGCATCTGTACTTTTTTTCAACGCCCGAATCTATTTTTCTAATCATATGACTTTAAGTGCAAAAATTTTGGGGGTTTCAAGCAATGCGAACAAACATAAATGAAAATATAAAAAAAAATTTCTGAGTAAAAAACTGTCAAAACTGAAGGATTAAAAACCATTAATTTCCGAATTTTTTACCCTAAAATTCTAGTATTTTTCTGTCGTTTACATCTCCAGTTATGAACATGAATCGGATCTAAATCATAAGACATTGATCAATTATAGTCGATAATATATATGTTCTCCTTATATTTAACTGTGATTGGTCAATTTATTGCGGCTTAAAGCAAAGTTTAAGTTTTACGTCTTAAAATCTTATTGTAGACGTCGCTCTAAGTTTCATGGCTATCTGCTGGACACAGAGCGAATGGTGGAACAATTCGTACAAATAAACATCATCCTTTATAAACAATTACATTCGAGTTTACACTTTATCGCGCATCGTATAAGCGACATAGCGCTTTCACTGAACACATTTCGAGCTCCCATTCAATAGTAGGTACGGACATTTACGGTTATGCGCGAGCATGCACGTGCGTGGAATCGGAGAACGTTAAGTACATATACGACTTGTACCATGGTTGACGTTATTCTGATGCAGCCACGTGGACACCAGCAGAATTTCACGTAACAAGAGGTACTTCCTTTTGGGCCAAAAAGTTAGCATTGAAGGTTCCTTTTTCTCTATTTATTATGAACTACTACTTATTGAACATTGTAAAAGGAGATGATAAGTTTTATTTTTTGGCCAAAATGTTATCAAAAATGTTATCAATAATATTATCATATTTATTGATAAAAAGTTGTTAAGGAAGATATGAAGACCTGTATTTACATAATCCATTCTCATTTCTCATTTTAAGATTGTCTTATGTAATGTCTTAAGATGCTAAGATGTTTCTTGGATTGGTTCATGACATCTTGAGACTGTCTTCAATATAAAAATCGGCTATGAATACCAACCAAAGACATTCCAAAGAAGGAATTAAGCAACAAAGACTGTATTGTTAAACATGTATGATTTTCAAGCGGTTGACAAGCGACGGAGAATCCAATATAAAATAATCGTTTGATTTCAAATTCCAGCTTTGAATAATGAATATCGTGAATAAGAATTAGAGGCTGTGAAGAATATAAATCAAAAGAATATAAAAACATATTTTATAAAAGCCACTAGACTGTCATGTATATACGTAAATTTATTCTTGCATATGACAATAACGTTTCAACTTTCAATTTGGGTCATTCTCAGTCAGTTTTATGTATTATTGGTTGTTGCAATTCTTGATGAGTTGATAATAGATTAATAGATCTGTCTGCGTTGCTTGCACTCTTTGCATTCAGCATAAAATTAAAGTTGATTAATAAAAGCTGCATAAATTATAATAATTAAATTAGTAAAATCATTATATAGAATTAAAAAGAAATACATAGTTAATAAAGTGAGCACTGCATGCATAGATCTCTTATAAAGGTAAAATTAATAAACTTAATAAAAATTAATAAAATTAATAAACGATATCAAGTTATACGTATTTATGTACTAATAATACAGTCTTTGTTGCTTAACTCTTAAAATATCTTGACTTAATAATTTTTAACTTTATTGTTTTCCGTATAACGATTTTTCAAGAAACAGCACATTTTATCCCAAAGATGTTCTTGCGAACATTCAAAATGTTCTCAGAACATCTTGAATGTTACTTCTGCGCTGTATGAGTTTTTTCCATGTTATCGATGTTTCTTCATAATAAGCAAGACATCATCTCGTATGATGTATAATTTGTACATCTTGGAACATTTTCATTTTACAGCCAAAATTTAACATCCACCTTTACTATATATATAAATTGCGAAAAAATTGAATTATCCATGTCTTGCGGTAAAAAAGTCTTAAATTATGATGCTAAGCGCATACTTCTGCGTGTTTGCGTTTTTTCATAAAAATGTTTACAAGCGAAATTAAAAAATATTATGTATGGAGTACAGCAGCGAAATTTTTTGCCAAAGTCGCTGGTTTCTGATTCTGTACAAGTCGTGGAAGCAAATGAAACGGGTTAATTGAGCTTCCTTTGCTCTTTGTTGAGATCTCAAAAAGATATAAGTGCATTTCTTCTTCTTTGCGCAGTCGAGATATTTCCATTACTGTAGAAATTCATGGACGTTGTTCCTTCTTCACCATGCGATCATGTACTCACGCATTTATATGCCCGTGTGAATCGTGAATGAGCAAAGGATGTACAGTGGAGCAGGCTTCCACATGCGCGCGCGTAGAAAGAATGAGATTGAAATCGGTTTATTATATTCTGGGTCAAACTCAGTCGGAGTAGGAACACACATTAACAGAAATAAACTAAATGAAAATAATGCAATTGTAGAAAATGAGTTAGCAACATGCAATTACGTGTAGAAAGCTAATGGAAATTGCAATGATAATACAACTATACATAAAAAGACTAAAAGTATGGAGATAAAAGAGAGATAAATTTGGATTCAAATTACCAATATTTGAAGTTGAGTGATTGAATTCTAAGTAAGCGTTGCAATAAAAATTAATTATTGACGATGATCAAAGCAGTTTGTTCTACAAATCGATACATCAAAAAGAAAAAAAAAACAATTTTTCTTTATTAAATTTTACCTTATTTAATTTATGGAACAATTCACTTCCTTAAGTCGCTCTTTATTTAAAAATGTATATATTACACGTACTTTTTAAAATAAAAAAAATACATATTTTCCTAGAATTTTGTCAAATTATATATGAAAATAATAATATAAAAAGTTTAGCGGCGATTTTAAAACGAGAAAATTTTTATTTAAGCTATAAAATTGTATTGTTAAATGTAAATATTGACCTTCCTTGAACTCTATTCCATGTGTATACAAGATTTATTTTTATGCGGAGAATATAAATTTTTAATTTCAGTTACTTTTTATAGAAACTCTGTACCGTATGCATCCAAGAAAATGGTTTTGGAGATTACTTTTTAAAAGATTCGATAATGTTATAAAATTATCCAATATCTGAATTTTGTGAAATACAGGAATGTACGTCCTCGATACATGGAGAGTCGTAAGAAGAGCAGAGACTGAAAGATCTGAAGAAAAGAGAGAGTCAAAATGCGAGAGGGAGAAGAGAGAGACAGAGAAAGGCTCTGGGACCGATCCTAGTACGGGAATTCGCACGCCAAGAGCATTACCAGGAGAAGATGTTCAGAGATTGTGCCCTCGAGCGCGACGTATTCGGGTCACTGGTACGTTCCTCCCGGTCTCTCGCCCCCGAGGATTGCCCTGTTTCATCCTTGTCTATCCTGTCATGCGATCACTACTCTGCCGCCTTCACCCTCGCTGTTCTCGTCTCGCCTTTTTCCCTCCCTTCAGTTTCAATCGAAACGTTATGCGTCGGTCGTACGAGAAAAGAAAATCAGCATAGACGTATACTCGCGGATACGACGTTTCCACAATCAAGACTGTCTTCAGCCTTCCCTTGAACATAGCGTACGTTCACAGGTGCAAATGATGGCCGCGAAAGAAGGCATGAAAAGCAAAAAGTATCTCACACAGACGTTATATAATTAAATCCTTCTTTTTCAATTCTAATGTTCTTTCTCTTGCTCTCTCACATTATGCTGCATATAGGATTTTCAAAAAAGGATTACAGGCTTCAACGGTAGATATAGTATTTACGAAAATGATGAAAATACTTATGATAAGCATAGGTTTAAAAATCAATACTTACGGTGAAGCACAAGTTCTTTTGAAAATTTCTAGTTTCTCTCACGAATCTGCTGACAGACTAAAGAGCCGAACACTGTGAAAATAGCTGACCGCTACATAGAGCACTTGTAATAGGAGTAACAATCAAGGCTTTGTAACTTTACAAGTATTGATTTTTGAACCTGTATTTATTAGAAGCTCTTTTTTATTTGATGAATAGTATTAAATTGGTGAATACTATTGAATCTTGTAATCTTTTTTTGTATGTACTCGTATATATATATATATTATATCCTTTATATTTAAAAAATTTCAACTATTTAAATTGGAATAGATAGAATCTTGAATGGGTACAAACATACTATCTACCAAATTGATGAATATTATTAAAGTCTGTCATTTTTTTTAACATTCTATATATTAATTTAAAAATAAATTAATTACGGGTCTATTTTAGAGATATCGGTGGAACATTACAGGGATGCTTTACGCTTCGTAACATCATAAAATTAAATTCTCGCAAGAAAACAGATCTTACATTTCGCAATCCTTTCGTTTCTGTCAATTATTTGCTTTTAAAATCCTGTCGCCAATATCAAAAACGTTTGTTAATTTCTTCTGGCAACAGTTTATCGACCGATATAATTTCTTCCGCTTATCTGACTGCATTTGCCTCGCGTTTATCATCGCGATGTTGCCGATGTTGTTCGACGTTTTGGGAGCACGTTATCGACTTTTGTATCTTCTTAATGTTTCCAAAACGAGCAACATCGGGAACTGAGAGACGTCCTTTTTTCGATATTGCCATTCTCAGGTCGATCGGACTATTTCAACGGCTTGCCGCGACTTTGTTCTGCCTGTCGACTCTGAAGTGGCGACCTCGATATCTTAAATAAGGGTTTACTATCGAGAAAACGACTGGTTCGTCGTCGTCGCTCGCTTCGTTATCTTCGTCGCGGTTGCCCTTGACGGGCCATTTAATATCAATCGATAGAGCGACTAGGTGGCTACCGCATTCAAGGATAGCCCTCACGAGATTGAGATCTTATCTCTAAGTGGTAACTTCCGGCGATTACGTGTCACAGACGGGATGAGCAATTTAGATGCTAGTATAATGCACCGTTTGCTTAAGTTCCGTGGTAACGAGATTGCCATACTCTCCGTGAAGTTAATATTTCGTCCTTAGAATTCCAGTGTAATTAATAGATTTCTTGATTCTCGCCTGCAAAGATCTTTAAACTTGTATCATTAGAGATGCCTGGGATCTTTATGGTTTTGAAATAATACGATCAAAAATATCAAGAATAAAATAATAAATTAAAAAATTAAGAATTTTGAAATCACAATAAACTCTTTGCAATGGAAATACCTAATTAAGTGTTGCGAAATACCTGTAACTATACTGAAAAAACTTTGTTAAAATTTTAACGAACAATTGATTACACTTTGCTTTAATAGGTTTTGGATATCCATCGTCGAAAACAGAATTTTTAAAAGTTAAGCTGTTTATTAGAAACTTGCGGATAATCGGATGAATGCATGAATGGATGGATGGCCGACCAACACTATGAAATTATGAAATAAAATAATTGGACCCATATATGGTCTAATACGATCTATTTTTTGTAGCTAATTATGATAAATTCAACAGATAGTTTTAATAAGACATACAGGCTTCTGTCTAATGTATTAGTTTATTGCGCAGTTTATTCTCTTATTGTCAGTAAAGCAAAATGCAGAATGTCGTAGTCATGATATAATATTTCGTATTGTATGTACAATATGTAAGTAAATTGCTTTCTCTAACTATCAAGAATTGGTTATTAATTTTCGCAGTTCATATTATTGTAGCTCAGTTACAACAATGTATTTAGTTTATATTTCCGTCGAACTGTTCTGTTTATAACCAAAGAAAGGAAACTCTTTGTAAGTTAGAACTAATATGTCCAATCTAGATATACTGAATGTACGCACATTAACTGTAATGTTTTTTTGGTACTTTTGTTATTCCATATCATAAGTTCTAATTAATCTGCTAATTATCGTTAAGAGATAAATAGATACGTAGATAAATAAAAGAAACATTAAATTACTTTAGTTTCCATTTCTCTGATACTTTTTTACGAAAAAGAGGAAAACATATATTCAGGTCATATTAGATACATGCATTGCAACAAATTTCTGGTTGAAAATGAGCGTCATAGCAAACATATTTTTATCATATCAATCAGAATCATGGTCATCATAAATGAACATCTCATTAGAATTCTTGATTAGAATTCTAATAGATTTAATCGGAAAATTTTGATTTTGTCTATTTTTCACCAGAATTTCAATTGAATCAAACTCTTTTCTTCCATTATGTGTAATAAAGTATGTCTAATATTCATTTCAATATTGGATTCAGCAAAAAATTAGAGAAAAATTACAAAATTTAGATAGGCCATATGAGGTCCGATTACTTTAATTTGTTACATGCTGCATTTAATAAACACATACTAATGCAATTTTTAGATGCTAGATAAATTGTAGTATAATTTTTAAAAGCCAAAATACAAATTTTTTTTGTGACAATAAAAATACAAGAATTAATTGCGACAAATATACTTACGTTTATAATTTAATACATTGTAATTATTGAAATGCGTTATCTATTTCAAAAAGTGGAGAGAACGTCACTCCAGAATTTACATTAACATGATATTTATGGAAACGATGCAGTGAAACACTTTTGCTCTTTCTCTCATCCCATTCTCGTTCTGATAATGGCTTAACGTTCGCGTGGCAGCGGCAGCAGATCGAAATACTCATTCTGTTTATACAGCCGTGTGTTTGCGACCGACAATTCCACCGGCAACGTTTATCCTGCGAAAGGTGCATCGCGGCCGTCGCGTCGTTAATTTTCCGGAGGAGTTTCTACTTGCCCGGTTAGAAACATCTCCAACGCATCGCAATATCCTTTGCCAATGTCCTTTCGGAAATGGCAACGACAACATGCCGCACATCGTCGTCGTATTCATTTGATATCTGCTGTCCTCGAGAGATATCTGTCCCGCCGCTCTCTCTCACATCTGTCTCGCGCACGCCACAAGTTTACGTCGCTCCGCAAAACTTCCGACAGCAGCTGAAGTAGTTATTCCCAACGCAAAATACATCCTTTGAGTCATATATTTCAGGAATAAGGAGAAAAAATGTAACTTCCATTCGTATGTCACGCATGACCGATTGCCTTATTTAAGATACCATTTATATTATTATATGATAGATTATAAATGAAATCTATCGTCGAAAGTTATGTTTGTATAAGTTAGCTATATACTTTATTATTTTTTATTAAAAAAGAAAGTGCAATTTATCTCATTTTATAGTAATAAATCTTTTTACACAGGATTTTATAAAGTTTTGAAAAAATTACGATATATAAAAATATCGTAATTTTAAAATTATATTTTTAAACGTAATAACAAAAAAAAATTTAGCTATGTTGTTCACATGCTGGCCAAAGATTATTACGAAATCTCTTACAATCATTGTATAATAGCATATTTTAAGATTCAATTTAAATAAAAAATTCTCTCAAAAATCATAAAGGAAAATCAATAAAGGATCCTGGAACATTTCTTATGAAAATGGAGTCGCGATTAAATTGGTTGAAATTTTATAATGTAGGTGTTGGCTTACTGATCTAAAGTCTCAATGATCATCAGGCCAAATAATCAAAAGTTTTGAAGTTACGACTCAAACATCCAACCTCCATCGTCAGGCGGTATAATGTGATTAGACACTTGAGATTTAATTTAATGCGTATCATCCCTTTAAGAGTCTTCATTCACATTTTCATTTTTATGTATTATTCATACACTTATACATTCACACACACTATTTGGAGTTTCTTCGTAATAGAAGCAAGATCGGTAGTATTTTTGTTGTGGGTTACGTGGAAAACGCGTGGGCAAAATCATATGACGAGTCTTAGGTTCTCTGCCTTATCGTGCAATTCCATTCTTGAGTCTTTTATCACAGCGTGTGGCAGTTTATCGGGTCTTAATTAGTTTTAAGAGAATTACCGGCAAAACAATGCAGAATCTCGTCGTGCTCTGACAATTAATTCGCACGCGATGTAGTTGTAATTAACTATGGCTTCTCGAATGAATGCATGAAGGAAGGAATGTTACGCGAATATGTGGGAAAGAAAGAAGAAAAGAAGGAGAAGAGAGGCACCATGGAACAACGAAATGAATAATTCATTATGTACATGTCTTTGTTACTTGCACAACTGTTTGTTCCAGCGAGGTAATTTAAATGTGTGTGCGTATGTGTGAATTAAGAGAAAAAGACTTTTTTATTTATAAAAGTATTATATTTACAAAAGTTTATATTTAAAAAAATTTTATGCGTGTATTGTACAGAGTGTTCTGTAAAGACTGTTTTGACAATGTTTAAGGAATTTTTGAGATTAATTTGAGACAAAAATGAAAACTATAAATAAATAAATTATTAATAAATATGTGTTATAATATAAATGACTCTAAAAATACTTAGAAGGTAAGTAAATAAATAATTGGAACAAAAAGTACACAGTATTTTATACCAAAATTATTTTGGATGTTATAATTAAGAGATATCATATTTATATTTTGTACATTAACACGATCATAACAGTTATAATTCTATTGTTGCGCACATTACTGTTTACTGTTGCGTTTCGAAAGTATTACAATATTTCCACAGAAACACGATTTAACGTTAATATTTAATGTACTTTTATTTGGATCTATTGCTAGTATATAATTATTTTGCATTAACAATTACTGGCTATAACAAATCATCGGTGAATTTATTTAGAAGTACAATCGTAAAATACGAGATACTTTCGAATATTAATATCTAAAATCTTAATATTTTTTGTGGCTCATAAAAGTAGCATTACACGGCGGATACATAGTTTCGCGATTGTCGCGTAATATCGTAAGCACGAAGAACTAAGGGACAAAGTTCGCAAATGATAAACTGAAAAAGAAGAAAAAAGGAGAAAAAGGAAAACTGTCGCCGGTAAAAGCATGATGGCACGCGAACTTTATGGGACTTCTTCACATCTCGAAGTTTGCGCGACATCGCGCTGCTTTAAATGCGACGGTCCGCCGAAGCACTTTTAATATCAGGTATCGAGGCCTTATAGCACGCATATTACAACAGAGAGTATCCGACAGCAAGCTTTGCACGTATAGAGTTGCCCCGTGCTGAAACTTTCATGAAATTCGATCAGCTCACGCAGGGCATATAAATGAACGCGGACACGTCGATCTTGTAAATATGCAAGTGTGTAAGAGCTTACAAGATAGATCGATTTTATATAACGTCTTAATTTTTAGACTTTAATATTTGTTCCGAGATATATATATATATATATAAAAGCCCAGAACGTTCCTATCGCAGCATGTTCTTCTGCGTTTCAATAAAGATTTCATTCTTTAAGACCATGTATTAGTCGTCAGTGTAAATATTTTTTACATTATACAAATTTAAAAGAAAATCCCTTTGAGTTAAAAGATCTTTTGGTACAATCTTTTTCGTAAATAAATATCAAGAAGGCTTTAACGAAATTTTAAATTTAAAACATGGCGCTGTCATGTTTATTAAAATTAAACATATTGCTTTTTTACTTCGAAAGTGATACAATTTAAAAAAATGTTATTTTTCAATTATTACTATGAATCAATTAAATAAGAATTAGACGTTCAAAGCAATCATTAAAAGTAAATTAACTGAACTTCATAAAAAAATCATCACAATTCAAAAAAGGTAATCTTTTAAGAGTTGTAAAACAAAAATTATAAATATTATATTTGATCGTGGTAAGAATTTTTTTTGCCAATGTTATTTGATTCAACAGTTGAATCAATAATTTTCTGTTAGTTAAATAATTTTCTCTCTTTTCTGAAAAAAGGGAAAATTAATTTTTTGAGATGTGTCACTTTTAAAGTAAGGGAGCAATATATCGACTAAAATTATATGCTGCGTATTAATGTGACGAAAAATCAGAAATATTTAATTCTCCATTGTAAGTTACTAGTGGAAAGGATGTAATTATATTCATCTACTAGTTTATGATATTGTTTAAAAAAATTTTTTACTATCCTTGAGTTTGTTCATGCAAATTTCTGCGGACATTAATGTACCTGGTAAACATCGGTACGTGACACTATAATGGGTCACTGAAAATATGACGACAGACACGCGCGCCAAATTGGTTTGCTCTTCATTCGTTGCTTCTCGCTCTTCGTGTCATCCCATTCGAATAATTTATCGTATTTACGTATTTACGTTCTGATTTAATGTCTCGTATACCTTTCGACGACGCTGTAAATAAATTCCGCATCACGGGTGTGGATTTTTGAACGTCTAATTAGACTGTCGGGTTTTGCGAAAATGTTCCCTTACCTTTTGTGTAATACGTAATTACGTCGATTGTATTTCGCCAACGATACGACGTAATTTTTGTTATTACGCCCATCCTGTTATGAAAATATAATTAATTCTGCTCGTGATACATTGTTATTATTTATTTCTGAAAGAGAATAGAAATATCAATTCGGATACACGGATGCATCTGACCTTAATGAACGGCTACAAGCGTATATGCAATATTTAATATTAATTTTATTATTAATTATCCATATTCTGTAATACGGCTTGATCACTCTTAGCCATGTATTGTTTCCGATAATATCGACTTGCATACTCGAGAGTTTGGTCGAGAATATTGGATTAATTGTCGTAAATACAAATTAAGATCTTAACCACACATTAAATATGTATTATTTAAGCTGAAAGTGTAACATGAAACAATAATTAAAGTAGAAGTTTTTAACCTTCCAGGACGAATGTTGCAACATTTACTTTAACATTAAATTCGAGAATAAATTTAGAATAAAAGGATATGGGTATGCAAATTATTTACACTTACGTATTGAAGATAGAAATGTATGTAATATTAAACATTGAAATACAGTAATAAGTTCTAACGACTAGAAAGTCTGTGCGTCTGATATATGATGAAATATATTAACAAAGTATACGTTGAGAGATTCTTCACTTATAATCACTTATAAGATATTTTTTAGTCAGCAAAAAAGAATTGTTTTTTTTTTAACAAAACAATATCTCTAAAAGATTAAAGGCGAAATTGTGGTGATCATGGCAGTCATTTATCTTTCTCAATCGGTATGTCGTTCATAATCGTTGTGATCTTTGCGTTGAAAAATAAATGCAGGTTTTTGAACTCTCCTAATGCACATCTAATTGACAGTAAGTGCACACGATTATATTCACTAAGCCATTATACATTCTCTTTAGAATATGCAATGTAGCCTGGCTATAAGCTGGTTATCAGTGATTTAGTTCCACGCATGCAGTGGAAGCGTGCGGCTTTAGTCGGCCCGCCAGTTCAAAGCATGAGAGATGCAGTAGATAGTGATCTCTATGATCAGACGACTGTCGTAAGCTAATAGCACATTCTGCTTAAAATAACATGGAATTGCAGCGATTCTATAATTACGCGGTAATTAACGTAGTAATTAACGAAAAAAAATGTCGTCTAGTTTAACTTTGTACGCGTTTAATATTCACGAATGCACGAATAAAAAGGATCAATCGAAGTTTTATAAAAAAAAAATGGATATGACGTATCCACGTCATGGATAGAAACAAATAAATCTGTATACGCGGTATACAGTAATAAGTTATTCATGACTATCATTGTAACGATAAATAACAAGTTTATACGTGATATTATGCGCACAAAAATTAAATATGTACGTGGGTACATTAAAATTTGCCCGTCTATTCAAATTTACATGTCCTGTGCGAGAGATATAAATATTATTTACAATTTTTAGAATTGGAAAAATAAGTTTTTGTAAATGACATTTTTCACTATTATTCTGTATACATAATACTGACGAATATACACAGATTAAAATTGTTATTATTATATACGTTTTTTAAAACCGTGATTTTATTTTCTTATCTGATGACATGCTGTACATTCAAAGCTTGTATTATTATAAGATATTTTTAATACTATATTTATATTTGTTATATTTTATTAATTTAAATTATTATGTAAAATTGATATTAAAAGATTATTATCATCTAAAGGAAACATTATTTTTCACAAGATACAAATTTTAACTCTCAATACAAATATTACTAACATATTTTTATAAGACAAATAATGTCTTCTCGTGGCAATAAACAAATTAGAATTCGCAATTAATCTTTATAATATTGTTCATGCAACGTTATTAAAAGCACCTATGTAATACAAGCATTGCAAAATGTATCTTCAGTTTGTAAGAACACGTTTTTAATAAAGTTTGAATCTCCAGACGCAACAAAAATAAATACATAAATGCTTATGCTAACGATACGCGTTGTCGCATCGAGTTTATTGTTATGGCACATTTAGCAACAACTTCCATCGATTGCTGCCAAATTGCAATTTATTTAAAAAGTTTCTATTCTCTCTAAATCAGTAGCTCTATATCACGTTTCCTGCTTATAGCCTGCAGCAACGAAAGCTCGTTGTTTGCGCCGCCGAAACTTATTTCTAGTCATATAGAGGAAAAAGAAAAAAGAAAGAAAGAAAGAATATGTATATCGCGAAAACTATATTTTCCAAGCGTTTTCCTTTATCTCTTCCTATGCTGAAAAGAGAGTACCAGGAAATCGTGAGCGCGACGAAGGCTCAAGTAGCGGCCTCCTTTGAGAGGATCTTCGGCTCGCGGTCCTCCCTAGTTGTGGCAGTAAAGTACGAGCAAGGTACGAATTGCAAAGTCGCGGGAGAAACTCCCTTTGATCCAGCATATACGTCTCGCATCTCGCTAACACAAAGGCAGTCGTGCATACATACGCTCGAAACCCGTTTGCGAGCACATGCTACCGCACAGAGCCGTACGATCGTTTCCTAGACACGAATATGGTTCTCTTTTTATGAATATTAAATACGCGCGAAGTATTGAAGAAATATATGAGCGAAATAGGTGAGGTTGCAAAGTTAAACCGTTCGGAGCTGTCGGGGCGACTATTAAATCCATTCAATTATAAATCCTCTTCTGTCAAAAATATATCAAATAATTCAGTTCTCTTTACGTTGAATTAAATTGGCATATTCTTATTAAAATATACTTAATATTCTTTTTTATACTTCTTGTTTTGGTTCTTGAAAATTAATTAGTGTCTTTTAATTAATTTAAATGAACTAAGTCTTCTAGATTCAGGCTCAGTAACTATGTTATAGATTTTGATGTTCAGCTCTGGAAGGTTAAATACTTACTATTCCGACGCGAGAGTAAAAATTACTCGATTTGATATCGAAATATAATATCGAAAGCATATAAATTCGAAAAAATTGACAAGATTGGAGAACCGGCTACTGTTCTAATATACATCATTTCTACATCTAATATCTTTTTTCCTCCTAATTTTAGTTGACACCAAAATCTGTAATATGGTTACTAATACTGGATCTGTCATTCAATTTACGTTAATTAAAAGGTATTAAATAATATGAAGAAACTAAAATGACATAATTTGTATGAAAAAAATAAATTCTTATTAAAATATACTAAGTATAAGGTAAAATATACTAAGTATATTTTAATAAGAATAATTTAAATTAACAGATGTAACAAAAAAAGAAAATCGAATTGTTCTACACTTTTGACAAAAAGATATATAATTTTGTGAGTTCAATAGAACTATCGTCAGCTCTGGAGGGTTTCTAAAGTTCTAACGTCGTATTATTCTATTTGTTGAAGTAGAGAAAATCCTAGATTAAAGTCAAAATTGCAAATGTGTGTTACTTTGCTCAAGTTTTAAGACTTGAAGACTAGCGTATGCGTATGTCTACGTGCCTGCGTGCGGGTCAAAGTTTGGTCTGGATGCGGGTTTATGGTCGTTCTCTATTCGAAATTCCTAGCGTGTCGTCTCATCCTCGTGTGCTACTTCCATCCGCAAATAAATAAGGACTTTTCTCGGAGTTTTCGATGTCTCCCTTTTTCGACATCGTTGTCCCAGAATGTGAAGAAGCCTGCGAGGATATTTTGCGTGATGATATCCGTATATTTTTTCACTATCTTTGGATCATCGCTGTTTTTAGATTATTAGAATTGCTATCTTTAGATTATTAATGCAATTGATCGGTGATATGAAAATTTAAAGAATTTTGACATTATTGTTAAAATAACTGATTGATCATTTATAATTTATTAATTGAAATACTTTATTTATTAATCTTTCGAAATTCACATTAAAATCTTTAACACAATTACTGATGGAATGGGTTTGTGAGACCTATTTAATTTATGATAACTAAAAGGCACTAATTAATTTCAAGAACAACAAAACGATCAAATGAGAGCACAGTCATGCACAGTTAGTGAGATGCAATGAATAATATGTTAATAAATTATTTTTATTCAAACGTTTCGGCTTCTTTTCTCATTTTGTATTAATAAAATGACCTGACGAGGAACTGAAATGTCCGAATAACTATAAATTACTACTATCGTTGTTCATTTCAAAGAACTAAAATGACATAACTCATTTAACAAAGAATGAATATTAAGTTTATTTTAATAACAATAATTCAAATCGGTAAATGTAACATAAAAAGTATAATTGAGTAGGTCCAATAAACTTACAATCAGCTCTGGAGAGATATAACTAAGTAGGTTTAATAGACCTACCGTCAGTTCCAAAGAATTAAAGTTATTATTTAGGCATATGAAATTATTGCATGCATAAGCCAGAACAAGCAAACGCAAACAAACACGAATGAACAATTTGTTTTAATGAGTACAAACAGCGTTGAGAATATTTATTAAAGAAAGCTGTACAGTTACGTTTATTCGCGCTCGTTTTCTTGGCCTGATTTAATCTTTAGTTATATAGTGTCGTGCAAAAAATATGTCGCGCGAATAATTAAAGGTTATAGATACAGAGATATAAAGAACTTAATTTTTTAAATTTAATTAATTTTGTCTCACTCTGAAATATCTATTTTTCAGTTGTATTGGTCATCAAATTATTTTCTACACACTGGATGCGCAGCAAATAGAAGCATGCAATATTATACGAGATTGTTCGACGAGGTCGGGTAATAATGATCGTTCAACGCGCAATCAGAGGAAGTTAATAACGCAGACGGTATTTTTCCGAGAATACAGGACGTAATTGGATGCATTTTTGGCCGCTCTACGAGCAGGACGTTTTCTTGAAGTACGCAATATGCCATTGCTGCGCTATTTTCATCTGCAGAGGCACGATATCGCACTCACCCGCAGTCATCTTCGCTTCCTTTCCTCGCCATATAAAATTCTATTCTACCGGATACACGAAGAAGAACGCGTAGAGAGTACGCGCGTTCTACATCACGCGTCGAATAATATATTTAAACGTCAGCAATTCTCAGCGGGCCAAGCTCTGCTACGCTATTTGCCACAACATATTTGCGAGTTACTCTTATTGCTGCAGCATGTTTGGCATTCGCAATTTATGACGCGCGATAATATGATGCACTTGTAATATTTTATAACTTATGTTATTCTCTCACAAATGTGATTAATCTTGCAGTAACATAAAAATACTAAGGATACGTCTTAAATAAAAATTATTTCATATGCGATCCCTTTTCGTATACAAAAGATGTAAATCTATTCAAGGAACACATCAAGCTAAAATAAAATCAAAATAATTTTATTTTGACATTGTGAAAGTCAAAATGATAACTTTTGGTAATTACAAAATTTGGCTTTTACAAAATTTGATTGTTTATTGACAAATAAAGTCATTTTGATTTTTGTCGACTTCTGTGTGTGTTGGGTATAACCTAAAATTGCACTACTTTATTCTTAACATTTAAAAAAGATCATTGTTTACTTCCATGTTGATAATATAGTTTTTGAAATGGAAATAATTAAATGTCTAGGAATTTTTTTTATTCAATTTTATTGGTACAAATTTATAATATAATATTGTACTTCCAAAGTGAGCTAAAAAAATTACGTTTTTTCAGAAAAAGGAAAAAACTGTTCAACTTGTTTTAAAATTATTGATTAATTAAATAATGTCGGCAAAAGGAATATATGTGAGTGAAAAATGTCACGTAAAAAGAATATAAGATAAATGTACTAATGGACAGTTAGTGTACAGTTAGTAGACATAATCCAATTCATGATCCGTTAGACAAAGTGGTAAACAACATTTTAAATATTAAACTTTTAATAATATGTACGAGTCTAAATAAGTTTATTATTTATAAAAATTTAATTACGATCAAAAACCACTTTATTTCCCCCCCTGCTTCATATGTCTCTAGGCAGATGAAATGGACGTCCCTTCGTGTGGAAAATCGCGCACCCCTAACAGGAGACATGCCATCCGCTTTGCGTAGAGTTAAGTCCAACGCTCCTCAGTAAAGATATAAATATGGAATAGTTCTTAATAAAGACCCTCTAATCAGCCTTCCTGGTTTGTGATTGGTCCGATATTTTTCCATTCCATTTAAATGCATAATGAAGATATATTATATTTTTACTTTAAATGCATGATGCATGGACTTGCTGTCGTAATATTTATGATTAGACACTATTAAATTTTTACGTTTTTTAAATTTTAATCGCCAGTTAGTCGCATGAAGGTGTCAGAGTGTAAAAACTATGAAAATTATAGAGTGTCTCTATAGAGCAACGTACAGCGCCACTGTAGCGTGAGATGAAGTGAGATAGCACAATTTTTCTCTCACACAATTTCGATGAAAAATTGCTGCCACTTCAGGTGGCCAGACTCTGATTAGAAGGTCTCTAGTTCATAACATTGTATACAGCAGAAATAAGACGTTATTTCTTAAACTTTATCTTGTTCCATAAGATAACGTCACTTTGTGGGCTGAAACAAAAATATTGAGCAAAATAAAATAACGTTTGCAAATATTTATGAAATACTCAAAATTACTGAAGCTTTGTGTAGTCCCCAGCACTATATATCAGTTAATGCCCAAAAAAGATTATAGTTAAAATAAAAGTTAATGTCTAAAAAAGATTGGCGTGGATTTGATACCATGAGGTGTCTATGTAATTCTCACTGTGTTGGTATTAATGTTAACACTAACATGAAATGGACATAATGTCATGGATTATAAAATCATATCTTAATGGCATTAACATTATCATCAGAAATATAAATCCGCACTACTTGATGTTAGTATTGAGACAAACATGAGGTTACGTACAACGTAGTATTAAATTTATATGATATTCTTTAAAGTGTACTAAATTGTATCATGTTACATGTATAATAATATTTTTTGTAAATTATTACTCGTTTACTTTTAGTTTTATTGTTTTTATAAACGTATATTAAAATGATAATTGTAGATGATGTAAAGGACATATAGTACAATATATGTATGTATGCTTCCACCAAATATCCCAGAAATCGAACTACAATGTCTTTCCATGATATTTGTGTCATCAACTTTACTTAACGAAGATTCCTTTTTGATATACAGTAAAGTTGCTCAAAAAATTAATCAGAATTAGGCAGGAGGTTTAGTCACGTGTGAAAATTTTCAACGTTTAGGAGTGAAATAAAATCATGAAATATCATTAACTGGAACGAAAAATCATTAACGATCTGAAAATTAAGGTAAATTGTTAATATTTCATTTAGATAGAAAGTGTCGAAATAAATATACTGAAAATGTTGATTGATAATAACAACAATTTACACTTTTACATGAGAATGACCCGACCGGCGTCGAAACGTTTGTACTAATCTAGTTTTAAATATTAAAAGTTATTAATTTTAATTGGCTCTCGTTATTATCTGCCTTATTATTATCTGTATTTGTATAAAAACAATTTACACTTTTATAAGTTTACAGAATTACATACTTTATAAGTATACTAATTTATATTTCGCACATATACATATCCATTCATATTCTTATATGCACATACTTATCTGCATTCTTACTTCATTATTTTTCTTTAAATTTTATTAATATTACAGATAAGTTTATTTGGTACTGATTCTCAACCGAGAGTAGTACCTAATTTGACAAGTATTTTATCCAGACACACACACATCACAAAATATGTAATTGACGAAATAAGATAATTTCTTTTGAATGACTAATAAAATTGCTTAGGATCAAAATGTTTTTAAATCATATCTTATATCTTATTTGAATGATTTTTGTTTTAAAAATATTCGCTTCGTGCATGGTGATATACCATGCACGAAGCATGGTAATTATATTAATATAATGGATGGATTTTCTAATCTAAACAGTTATCAACTTTAACGATTAATTTATAGAAATTTCATTTTTCTGTAAAGTTGTGATAGTATATGAGTAAAAAAATTATTGAAAACTAATATTCAGCGACTTTTAGTAATTAATATCTCCTTAACTATTACAAAAATTACAAAATGGTAGAGGACTTTTCGATTCAGCTTAGTCCCATCTACCTTCCTGTGAATTATTATTAGAGTTTCATTGGACACCCTGTGTAAGAAATATGTCTTAATAATCTTTATTTCTTCAACGCATAGCCCTATCTAAATTGCGCTTCACGTTATATTCGATCAAATGTTATCGCAAAAATTGTTCATTTAAATTTATTTTTTGAAGGGGCAAGCAAACACATCTATTCGGATCTATATTGCTCATCATTCCAGAAACGCGATGTACCCTCGCAAAAGAAACGTTTGAATATTTGGACGCATTGTAACTCGATGTGTCATACGAATGCATCGAGTCGATTGGAGATCGAAAGGGTAACCTATACAAGGTCCGGGACGGAACGAGCGAGAAGCGCTATACTGAATTCTAAGTATGCGCTTCGCGTTACGTCTGCACTAGTGAGTCAGAAAATATGCTGTTTACAAGCTCACGATGGCGTATTTACGCGTCACGTACAAATGCATCGACGCACGTACATGCATGTACATATATGTATGCAGAAAGCGAGAGGTGCATTTCGGTTTCCACGTGCATCCCTCAGAGTCCCGCCTAAGAGGAGACGCCCTATTGAAATGCAGACATCGGGCATCTCCTGCGCCCTTTCGTCTTCCACCCTTCGGTTCGCCACCTACCCGGCCACCACTTCAAAGGCCGTCACGATACGCGCTCCTTCGAATTCGAATGTGCGTCTGACAGCGATGAGAGACAGACGCATATCAGGTTATTCCTTTAAAAACTTCATATTCCCCGTGCGCTTTTAAGCAGTTTGAGGGGGATCTATCTATGATATTCCCTCACGATATACGAATTTTGTGAAGTTTATGTGAATAGAATTTCGATCGTTCGATATTCAAGTGGAGATGCAAACAATCTAAAAATATATAAATTAAAAGATTTTAAAATAAGCAAAGAGAAACGTTCAATCAAAACGGATCCTAGTGCCTAATAATACTTTTTTTTTCATTTTGGCAATTTCCAGTTTATGCAAATTGCACGCTAAATATTTGTCAATTTTGAAATACAATCCTAAACTAAAACTGAAGTACATGATATCACAAATTAAATTGACAGATAATTAAAAGATTTTAATTATAATGATTGACAAGCATAGTACATTATACGCAGATCTGATCAAAGTTATTAAATTTTATTACTGCTTCCTTTGGCAATTAACTTGATCTCTATGCATTTCTTTATAAAATAAATAAATAAAAAATAAATCGTATTATGACACTTGTCTCTTGCATTCTACTTTATCTCCTTTTAATTTTTTTTTATCTGATTAGTGTTTATAACAATAAAGAATATTAATATTATTATTATTTTTTGTTTATAAAACTGATTTATTATAATATCAATTATAATGATTAATTATAAGCTGATAGTAGATCGTAAGAGTGAATTATTCGTCACGCGTATTGCGTGAAATTTTCTCTGCACGAGATTTAGTAGACGTTTCAATATCATTCATAGCTTACCTCGCGTTGAGTTCGCCTTGAAATAATTCATTTGCACGCTCGATGATCTGCTTTGACGACATCGTAGTGACGTTATTCGCCGTCCAAATTCGCACGCGACAGACGGATTGAAATCGAGGCCAGCGCGAAAATTACATCGGAGCTATATTCGCGGTCGGCCCGCGCACGAAAACGCTCTTTTCCGTCATGTCGCGCGGATGGGAAATGAATCGGTTAAGATTAGCCACGAGTTGAAGATGAATAATGAAGCTTCGTCTAGCACGTCGACCTGAAAGTCAGTTGAAAGAAAGTATATGTCGTATCGTCGAAATAAAAGAACAAGCAGAATTATCTTTCTAATTGTTATAAAGTTAAAATAAATTTTATTTATATTTGGAGGAACATATCTTTGTATAATTAATTTAGAAAGAATATTAAATACTCATTCTTTTGATGAAAATAAAAATGAGGGGATCGTCCCTAATGATTTTAACATTATACAATATTGTCAAAGTCATAACCCTGAGTGATCTTGATGAAGTTTTAACAACCGCCGGTCGTTACTCATTAAAAAGTTATTAACAAAATAAATTTTACAAATGGGTGTAATTTTTTCAATTTTGTAATTCTTTATTGTGAGATTCACCCCCTGTTTAGAAGCATTTGACTTTCCACGCGAAGCGAAATCTATTTAAAATTAATATATTTTTCGGTACTAATTTTGTTAATAACTTTATAACGAGTTAACAACGGTTAAAATCTTCATTCAGGTTCATGACCTTGACGACATATGTGATCAAGATCAATTCATTGGGGAAGAATCCCTTCATCTTCATTTTGTCATTTTTTTTTCTCGAATAATTAACTTTTAATCTCTTCTTACCGGTAGAAATTTATTTTTATATTAAAGCTCATAAAGATTAGCAAAAATTAGATGAAATCTTAATTATTCTATACTCGAGCAGTATATTTCAATTATAGTATTATATTTCTTCTGTACTTTACATGCAGTACATTTTAATTACAGTATTTCTTCTGTTTTTTTTTTCATTTTTTTCATCATTTTTGTGTTTTGATGAAAACTTTATTTTTAACTGGTTTTGAATTAATATAAATATTAAGAGAGCCTTTACAGGTGCATTCAAAAGGGGACACAACGGCGTCTTTTAAAGAAACCAGCAGCGAGTGACGAGCAATTTTGAATAATTGAAATTAGAATTTCATACCGCAATTTCATCCGTATGACCTGCCAAAAACTCGGCCGCGACGTAAAATTTTAATTTTAATTAGTTAACGGTACGATATTGCACGCAGAATCAGATCCAGGATAGTCTATACGTTTCCAGATGATATGCGCCAATTCTGGCACGTATATTATTTCTCTATAAATCCGTTATGCAAATTCACTGGTTTTGCGGAGAATGAATGATCAATAACAATCTGTGAGCTTTAATTGTGTAATACATTTTGTGGAAATTGGGTTATGAATTAAAAGAGAGACAGTAATAAATATAATAATAATTCATGAATGCAATTTGTAAATACAATCGTTATATATTGAAAATAGAAAAGGATAAATATAGACACTTATTAACGAGCATTGTTTTAGATTTACATAAATTACTGATATGACGAAGCGAAAGAAAGAGATAATTTAATTTCATTATTTATGTTTAATCCTCTATGATTTACTCACGAATATATTTACAATAATCGTGCAAAATACTAAAATTATAATCTCATAATTCATATGATAATAAACTCTCATTTAATTTCTATAAACAGTCATTACCGACACTTATCTCTAATTAACTAAACGTGACATTAAATTTATCTTGCTGTATTTACAATTACGGTGAGATAGAGCCTTTTGTTTATATTTTTGATAGTAAAAATGATACAAAAATAATTTCAATAATAATATTCAATTTAACTGTAACCATTTATACATTTTTATAGAAACCGTAGAAATAAATGATTTTATGTTTTACGCAAAGCGAATTTATTCCTACTTATTCTGTTTGTGACAGGCTCGC
Source organism: Trachymyrmex septentrionalis (assembly GCF_001594115.1). Lineage (NCBI taxonomy): Eukaryota > Metazoa > Arthropoda > Insecta > Hymenoptera > Formicidae > Trachymyrmex > Trachymyrmex septentrionalis. The sequence goes on from NW_017305683.1 coordinate 3,114,409, forward strand.
GCGTATAATGATTTCAGAATTAATATCTTGCGATTGTGAATTGCGGCGATTTTTCGTCGCGTAGAGGCAGCTAATGACGTCCATCGCCTCGGCCACGTAGAAACTACATTAAATCAATATTTTCCAGTCGACGGTACAATGCCGTTGATATACAATGGGGAATGCAACAAGTATGCGTCGAGGCAGCGCCAAAGTACGCGCATTTAAATTGCCTGATTAATTAATTGCCACAGTTTTGCTCTCGAGCATTACACCGCGATGCCGTCGATAATCGGTGAAATCAGCACATTTTTCCTAAAACTTTTCCATTAAAAAATTGATAGGGCCATTTAGTAGTAAATTAATAATTGGCTAGCAACAATCTGAAAAATATTTTCAATTTTTAAATGGCGATATTACTTAACAGATAAAATAATCTTAGAGGAGTAACCGGATAGACAGAATATTTTAAATTTATTATTTTTCTTTTTTGTTTGAGATATTTTTTAATCTGTTTGAATTTTTCTTACTGTTAACAAAGTTACAACGTGATGATATTGTAAGGTTTGATAAAATTAAGCTAATAATTTAAAAACGCAACCTCTAAAATAAGTATACTGTTTTTCAGCTGGCACTATTCTGCGGAATTGGAGAAAACAATCGCGATATTGCACGAAAAGGTTTTCTTTTTATGGACCAGTCGCGTTCAATATTGGAAATTATCGCGTGATTCGGGTTATTGTGGATTGGATATAAAATGTTCAATACTACGTCTGATACGATATTGTCCATTTTTACGAAGTACTTTGTGAACCTTGAATGCGCTATTTGTACACGGAAAGAACGATTTCGCTGAAATATCTAAAAATTTAGATAGATATAGAGATCTGAAAATATAATTTATAGACTATAAAAATAATTATATTGGAAATTCAAGCATGATGAGCAATGTTGTAAAAATTTTGACATTCTAGGTCTTCTTTGTTTTTGATTCCTTACGCACAAACGACGGTTGAGAAATTTTTAACGATATGTAAAAAAGAAAAATTAAAACCAGCATTTTATAGTAACAAGTGTTCAACAAGTTTGTCAAAGTCCAGAAGAATATTCTCCCAAAAAAATCAGAACAAAAATGTAATATATAAAATAACATGCAAAGATTGTAACGTGTCTTATGTAGGACAAATCAATAGGAAATTGAGTTGAATTGCGGAACATCGCATCATATCAAATGGAATACTAAATCTGTGATTACAAATTGAATAAAATCACTATTTTGACTGAGAGAATGTTCAAATACATAGATAATGAGAGATCTTTAAATAAATAATTAATTTCTGAAAAATTAATACACATACACATGCAAAAAAAATGGTTTAAATTTACGGTCGGACACTGATGGATTACATCATGCGTATGCCACAATGTTAAACAAGTTGATCAATTAATTCGCTTCTTTAAAATTATCTTGTATACAGTTCTTTCATGACTCTACTCTTTTAATATATTTTATGTTTTAAGTTTATATCTTGCAAATTTCTAATGGAACATGTAATTGTTTTATTTTGCGGGACGTCCGTCTTTCAATTGAAATTAGACGATTCTGACTATCTGACAATGAGCAATACAGTTGAAATTTTAATCACTTTTAATATGGATAATAAGTTAAAAATTGTTTAAATAATAAAAAATTGTTTAAATATTAAAAAATAATTTAATATTAGTTGTTAATGGAAACTTCCAAAGCTTTATTTAAATGTTAAGCTTCCCGTTTGAGATGGGTTACTTGATTTAGTTTTATTAATATTAATTAGTTGTTAATTTGTAATATTACAAACCAGATTCTACTGCAATTGGGAACTTGATAGTGGCTCACTTTTGACGGAAGAGTCAATGATAATGATTTAAGAGATGTATCATTACTAAGGATCGCTCCAAACAGAATCGAAACGTTTAATAAAGAAGATTACTCATTATGGAAATTAATTTGAATTGGAATTTAATCTCTAATCACCTTCATTAGCCTTGACTTTCATTAGCCGTGAATTTATTGTTTATTTTTATTTTTAAGTAATTCAAAAGCAAATATCCCATTTCATCAGGTGTTTTGTGATATCTATCGGCAAAATACACGAGTATTCATATCGGCTGTGACTTCCATGTATTGCGCGTGTCGACTTATTTGGTAAATCAATTAAAACGCCTATTCTGCCAAGATGGGTTTTAGTGCTAATAATATTTTTTGTATGAATTTTTAAACAAATTCATTATTAATTATTTGTTTATTATTAATCATTATTAATCATTTGTGTTAAAGTTAGCAATATTTGAGGTAACTTCTTATGAATCATTTTTATTGATGCTTTTTTTAAATATTATATATATAACACACAAACCAAAGACATTGAGGTATGTGTTGTTTTGTGATCTAAGTGAATTATTTTATATTTAATTATTCACAATTGAAGTACATTTATTTTTATATTTAATAATTTGTGTGTATATAAATATATTTAGTTATTTATATATATTAAAAAATAGATCTTTTTATTTATGTTTTCCGTACTCCACACTTGACTTTCAGTCGCAAATTTGATGGCCGAATTCTATGGTGAGCGGCGAATTTACGAGACGGAAAGAAACGTAAATCGAAATATTCTCAATAGTTAGGAAGAAAGGTTGGATCTTTTTCCTCTCGAGTCACAAAGCAAAACGGCTGATGAGCTTCTACTCCTTCGATCAAATTCGGGCACACTGATCGCTGATATTTACCGTATCATCGACGCTGTTCTAACAAAGAATTCGCGAGCCGGGCATCGAGGAACGTGAGTGACATACATATAACAAATGACATCCATTTTTCAAGATTTTATGCGATATTAATCGACTTTACCGCTTTTAAGCTTGTTGTGCCTATCTATCTCGCGATTTCCGTTTTGAACGTGTCAAACTTTCTAAGCAGAGGTTTTGGATAATCAAATTTAAATGTTTTAAAATATATATTTAATTTTGAATACTTTTTCTCATAATTGTTTAATACATTTATAAGTATAAACAGTATTAAAAAAGTTACTTTTATTTGTTATCATTATTATCGTTATGTTATTGGAATCAACGAGTAGGTAATTGATTAATGTTATCGTTATTTAAAACATAACGATACCGATTAGTTACAATTTTAATTCCATTTTCATCGAATATCAATGATTTTCATCGATATCAATCTTTTATGTAGAAAAGTCTATTTGTCTGTGTACACTAATTTGTAAGTTTGCTATGAGATTTATGATTAATCGTAACATGATCAAAATTGTCAAAAACAGAACGCTTTCTTCTTTTAAAACTTTCATACACATTCTATGTTCATGTATCTTTTTTTTACAAACAATAAAAGTAATGATTATATTCGTTGTTGTTACGCAGAAAATGTAATTGCGTTAAAATTATCGTTACTAATAAAAAGAAATATTACTCAAAAGTCATATTTGTTTTATTATTAAAGAAATAACAACTAATAAATTGGACTAATGGAAATTAACACGATACAAAATGTGTAAATTATTTATTTAAAAAAAATTATTTAGCTATAAGATGACATTATAATACAAAATCAAACATTTTGATTAAACTTTTTAGGCATCTTCAACAAGAAAAAGCGTTCATATCCTTATCTTTTGTCTTTATACGGTTATTTTGAATTATGGAAATCTTATCGCTAAATTTATTTACGAAAAAAATTTATAATTTATATAATTTTATAATTTATAAAGAAATAACTGTAATAGCGTTGCAATTAATGCGTTACTTCCCAATCCTAAATATAAAAAATAACAACACGTTTAAAAGAAATTTTTTACAGCATGAGAAAAAAATATTATTCTTATAATATAACGGAAGATATAAAAATAGATAGAATATTTTTACATTTATTATTAGTAGACGACAGATTATTAAATGGTCACAGGCAACAAATGCAACTTGTATCACTGATTGTAAGAGAAAAATATAGAAAATTTTAATTAATGTTGTTTGAATAATACACACACACTAGCAGAATATTTATTAAATCTAAACATATATTTATTTAATATGAAAACCATTTATTTGATTTAGTTATAATTTTTTTATTAAATAAAAATTTATTTACTGTAAGTTAGTATTATTTAAACAAATATTTATTAAAATTTAATACTTTGTTCTTAATATAAAAAAACATTTATAAAATCATATAACAAAATCTGGCATAAAGCTTATGATCTATAATTATATGAATATATTTGTAAAAATAAATGTAAAATATTAATCTTTTACAAAACATTGATAACCGTTTGCGCAGATAATTTTGATATAGTATTTTAGCAAAAGTACTGGAACTATATGTCAAATCATTTAGTGGTATATATACAAAATTTGAAAAGAAATTGTTCAATATAATTATAAAATATGTTACAGTGGTATTAAAACGTTCAGAAATGTAAGTGAAAGAATGAAATTAATTTACACATATGCTAATAAAAATGCACAATCCTAAATTAGAATATATATTAGATATATATTACAACATGAAATATTACACATTCAGACGATTTTAAATAAAAAATATTTTTTTAATAATTATAAAATATTTATTTTTTAAATTGCATTTTCCTAATTTCTATTATAACAAATATTATTTAAAAATTTTATTCTATAACAAAATTGTTACGTTCTTGCAAATTCTTCTTTATGCAATTATTGCGAAATTTCGTCAAATTATGATGTTATTATTGTATACACTTTTCACAATTTGCCTATCGGGAGAATATTCGTATACCAGCGAGAACGTCGTCGAATAAAATATCGCGACGTTCTTGGCTCGTGCAAGGGAATGACACTATTCGAGCGATTACGAAGAAAGTGCGTACTCCACATCTCGGAAATGATAACGGGTGCACTTTCTTCCGTACCGGTATGACATGTCTCTAAAATCTCTCCGCCGTTGTATGTTCGCGGCCCGCGAATCGTCTCGTCTGGAGCATGTCGCTCGTTCATCGCGGATGACACCACGACTCGGTACTTCTCGCTTGCGCTCGGTTAAGGACCGCGTCCACGAGAGAGGACCGACAGAGGAACGAAAGGGCGATATATATGCTTCCATCCTCTCCCCTTATCCTTGGTAGATAGATACGTGCTCGTACATTAAAAGCACGATGTCCTCACGTTCGCGGTATTTCCCGTCCCGCGCACGTTTCGACGATACGGATCGTCCTGGCCAACGCCGGCCCTTTCTACTCGGCGTACGCCTTCGAGCATATTTCACTGCAAACATATATGTATTCCTATTTCTGTACCTGAGAGCCGCACTATCGCAGGTGATGTCCGGTTATCCTTCAACAGCGTAAATAGCGTTATTGTTTCCCGAAGAAGACGTTTTGCATGACGTTTTGCATCTGATGTCCCGAAAACACGAATGACTTCTTTATTTATCGATCCGACTATTTGGATTATTAAAAAATTTTGATTTTTTTTCTCAATGGAATCGAACTTGCCTGTCAGATTGTCAGCCTTTTCGCAAATTGTTAACATTAATATGATGGAATTTGAAGTGGGACTGGAAATAGTCAGGACGAGCGATAACTTATTATTTATGGATGTATATTTCGATGTACTAATAAGATTCACAAATAAACATAGTAAGAAGTATTATTTGCGACTTTCTAATTTCAGCTTGGCGCTGCTTCTTAACTTTTAGAGCGTGAGAATTTGAATAAGATATGTTATAATTCATTTTTTATTGTATGCTTTATTTTAAAATAAGACACTCTCTCAGCGCTATTATACTGGCTTTCCTGTCATATAAAGATTAAAGATAGATGTATTATACGTATTTTTTGACAAAATGAAAAAATATGAAGAAAATTTTTCTGTATTGCATTGTTAGATAGTAATGTAACAATGGAACCTAATCGTTAAATAATATTTTGTTATTTTTCCATATGTGTCAAAATGTAAATCAATCCATTTTTGTAGTTATTCCTAAAGTAAATAATGTCCATATTAATATACAATAACCTGAACCAAATTTAATACATTTTTTTTAGTTAAATTGTTTAACTTTATTTTAGACTTTCAACTAAATTAACTGCCTATTGAATAGAAACAGTGGTGACTTAAAAATGATTAAAAATAACTTATAACGAATTCGATTGAATGTACCTAGTAAGGTACAGATTAAAGCTGTTCTCAATTGGCATAAAAATATGTTTAATATAAATATAAACAGATTAAATAATCCACAACTGGCTATTGCTCTAAGCTCCTTATCAAAGATATTGTGAAATATTTTATTGTTTCGGATTATATAAAAATATTCTAAAAAAATTCTATATTTGTTAAAGTTTTAACAACAAATTTTTACCATCATAGAACTAAGATTATATTTTACTTGTTTTAGTATAATAGATTTAAATTTATTTACCAGAATTTACAAAATATCAATGCCTTTAAAGACTCCACGTTGCTGAGACTTAATAATATAATTTTGTAACTTAAATGAACATTTTCTCATTTTATCTTTATATTTTAAAAATATATCTACCTGCCTTAGACGCCTGGAGTGAATTTGGGTCGATGTCCTATTTAAAGGGAATTCGTGTGATTGTGATGCTCACGAGAATCTGAGCGAGTCCCGTTGGATCTCTGGTGGCGAGTCGCCACACAGTTTTTAGTTATTAATTTTAATAAATCTTAAATTACATGACAGACGTTTTGACCTTAAACTAGGTCATTTTCAATATTCGAAAAATAATAATGACAAAAGTTGTTGCTAAAAAACATTTAACGACAAAGATAATAATTGAATTTAAAATTAACGGACGCATACATTATATTAAAATATTACATAGATTTAAACGCTTATAATCTAGCTATATCCTTCTCTTGAAGACAAATACTTTAAACGATAGGAAGAAATTGATATCGTTCCAACAGGATTGAACACATCATGATTACGTAATATATCATATATCTGGTAATTTCCACTAATGTATCCATATATTGTATTTAGTTTAGGTGTCACGCTATTAAAAAATTATGGAAATAGATAGAGTATATTGTGTCATATATACAAATAAACATATTTACAAATAAACATTTAATCTTATACAATGATAAATACCTTAAATCGGTTCTTTTTTGAACAAATTGTTATATTTGGAAACTTCTTGCCAATTTAATTATCTTTAAAAAGTTCTTGTCTTAACAATGCACTGGCCATAGAAACAAATTATATGATTACGCATTTACAATATGTTTAATCCTGTTGAAACGACATCAATTTCTTCCTAACGTTCAAAATATTTGTTTTCAAGAGAAGGATATAGCTAGATTGTAAGTTTAAATCTATGTAACTTTTTAATATAATGTATGCGTTTGTTAATTAAAAATTCAATTATTATATACGTCTTTGTCATTAAATGTTTTTTTAACAACTTTTATTTTGTCATTATTATTTTTTGAACATTAAAAATGATCTAATTTAAGATCAAAACGTCTGTCATGTAATTTAAGATTTATTAAAATTAGCAACTAAAAACTGACTATTCCTAAGTTTCTTATCAAAGATATGTATATGTAAATTTAATTAATTAAGTGTCGTTAATACAATTTGATTGAATAAAATATATATTTACCCGTTTCGCGAAGATCTGTATTGCTGACAGAAGATTTAAAATTCCATGTTGCCAACGCAGGGTTAAATATAAATAAGAAGGCTAAATATAAATATTGACTTTATTGAACTATTTTTCATATACACATATATAACATTTATTTTTACATACATATATAATATTTATTCTACGGGAAATATAAATTTCTAATTGCAGCCACTTTTTGCAAAGACTATACACCTGATACATCCTTAAAACTTACACATATTACGCTCACATACGTGTAGACTAGACATGCTTGTTCAACCTTTCTAAAGATTCTCAAATATATTCATGATTCTATAATATCATGGCTCACATATTGTACATTACAATGTAATCTCCGCGCAGAGCAGTTAATTAAATGCTATCATTACGTGATTATTAATATTAGTTATATTAATTTATATAATAAGTCAACCTCCAAGTTGCGCAGAAAACATATTTTATGTAAAACATTGATGCTATTTGCGTTGCGCAATTATCATTTTATAGTAGGAGTATTATTCAATCGTTATTTTTCGTCAATTTAATTTCTCTTGATGGTGGATGTATTGAACTGAATTATATTTTTTTACATTAAATTTGTAAATTTGAATTTTTTGTTGTTAAAATAAACTTACAATTAGTACTTATTTATTTTACTATACTGTTAAATTTATAACGTCAAATTATAGTTATTTGACAGTACCCTAATTTGAATTATTTTTAATCATTTCTATAGATCACCGTTGCTGCTACTCAATATGTCGTTAATTTAATTAAAACAAGTTAAACAATTGAATTAAAAAAAATATATTATAAATTTGACTTAAATTTAATTTATTATTTAGTAAGTACATACATTAATATGAACGTTATTTACTTTAAAACTACCTATATATAGAAATAGATTAATTTTTTTACAAATTTGGAAGATAAAAATAATAAAAAATGTTATTTAAATTCAAGGAATTAGATTGCCATTGTTTCTTTGATATCTAACAATGTACGAATATTTTTGTTATTTTTTTCTTTGAAATTAATAAATGCTTTTTTGTTTACATAAATTAAATGCATCTCACAGATTCAGCGTTAGTAATCTGTATTACAGATTGTAACGTCATCATTTGGAGAGTTAATTCTATTAATTGTGAGATAAAAATTATTTTTTTTGCATGCAGCGTACATCATTGGTATCACCTTCTGTAAAATATTTTTGCCGATTTATTTTAGCTCTTCTCATGGCAGTTAAATCCGATTGTTCATACACGAGATAATGATGCAAATCGACAACCACTCGTTCTATCAATTTTACAGTGACGCTATGACGAAATCGCGTTAATTCGGAACTCAAACTTGTGGTTTCGCGTTATTTAGAGATTAGAATTTAAATATTTACGTCTCGCCAGCGCGTCTATTATAGACGATCACACGGCGCGAGGTGTTCGTGACGCAGCGGTATAAAATGGACTTTTTGCCACGAGGGAGAAACGGAAAGAGAAAAAGGGAAATTCTACGACATAAATACGACGTAAAGCATGCAAATAAAGTCGTCTCAAATAAAGTCGTCGCGAATAAAGAATGCGCCGGAGGCTTCTCTCAAGTCTTTTGTGTAACGAACGTTCGAGAGCCACAACCGTCGATATTCGTTATGCTCCTATCTTTTCCGCGAGTGGTGTGTCCTTTTTGCGGCAACAAATTGAATAATATCCAATGTCGACTTATATTGTATATACGAGCACGTGTAAGTACATTTAAGATACGAAACGCACGTTGCTGGCGTATAACGAACGACGCTCTGCGTCGAGGATAGGGATATTACGCCAGCCCTGATAAACTACTACGCAGTGAATTTTAATATGAAGATATCGTGCGAAGGATGCGAGATATACGCTATTTTAAGGGGCCGATGGTTACTCTCTGCGATATATTTTAACCGTTGTTCTTCTTCCTAAAAGAGCTGTTAAACTGCCTTTCTGCTATTACGATTAAATACACTGTTTGATTTATCAATTTGCAGATTTTTCCTCGACCACATATTCGTATCGTTATCATGCTTATAGCCAAATCGGATAAAATTAAATTGCATTAGATAGAAAAGAATCAATCGAGGTTGATCATCAATCGTTTAACGCGATTTACCGCTTGGGATTCCATGTGAAATTTAGAGATATACAATATTAAATTAAAACTGAAATAAAGTAAGTAAACTATAAAAACGTATCGTTAAATAAGATAATGTTAATATCATATAATTCTAATATATGTATATTACATAAATTTTCAAAATAAAAAATTATAATAATTATAAAAAGTTATTAAAAAATTACAAATTATTATAGATCGTATTTGAAAAGAATGCAAAAAATTTAGCGCTGATTTAGAATCTGGATTAAAAATTATTTCAATAAAAAATAAAAGAGTGCTCGAATGGAAATGTAATTAAAAAATAATAACAAAAATCTTAATCTTTTCATATAAGTTCTAAAATTTAAAGATGATTTTTTAAGATTTCATTGTTATGCGAGATTGATTGTTCTGTAAATAAACAAAATTTACTTATTTATTTGTTTCTTTACTTACTTTTTGCAATAAGAAGCTTTGCATAAATCACCTTAAACACTTAAAGTTTTTATTTTAAAACATTGGAATTTCTGTTGTTTAAAATAATTTAATTCTTAATAACAACATTCATAACTTAAAACTGAAATAAAGTAAATAAACTATAAAAACTATATCGTTAAATAAAATAATATTAATATCACATAACTCTTATATACGTGTTTACAATTTATATTTAATGTATAAGCATTAATACATTTCCTATTTCAATTTACTTAGGGATTATACGAGTGATACATCCTTAAATTCATCATCAATTTATATCCATCTGCAGATTCCTAGTCCCCGGTACGCATTCCCGTCGTTATCGCACTTATCGCTGAATCGGTTAAAATTGAATTGTAGTAAATAGAGAAGGATCGCCTGTGCTTGATCACCGACCGTTTTACGCGACCTCCGATTCACCGCTATCCGCGGGATTTCGTGCGAAGTTTAAATTGATATTGCCTGCGTTGCACGATGCATGAACGCGGCATTGTTTTTCTTAATATTAATCTCGCGCGCTGCGGCCGCATCGCACAAGTTCAACCGTTCCGCGACCGCAGGATTATGCCCGTGCAATTCAACGGAGCGCGCAGACCAGTCGGTCAGTAAACGCAGTTAGAGACTCGTGACGATGTTTCCTCTCGCACTATTTCATTCCTAATGTAGCACTATGGATAAAATACTTAGGATAATAGTGTTAAACGATCACCATATCGTTTCCAATATCAATACTTAGGCCGGTATTCATAGTCGGTTCTTATTTCAAGACTGTCTTAAGTAATGTCTTAAAACGCTAATATGGCCCTCTGATTGGTTCATGATATCTTAAGGCTGAACTTAAGACGGTCTTAAATATAAGATTTGATAAATACCGGTCTTACAAAACTATCGAAAGTCGAAAGAACGGAGCTGCTAGCTTTTATGTTACTGCTCTATATAAGGTCTGTTTTCTGTAATTGAACTAGTATACATTTTTCCCATACAGGACAGAATTTCTAAAAACATTCTATGAACGAATTCTAAAAATGTACAAATATTTGTAGAACGTTTATAGACGTTTTATGGATGTTGTGTGTTATCAAAGTTGAAATTTAAAGTGAGATGGATATACGTTTGATATTTGGTGAAAATGGGAAAAAGAATGTTCTAATGCAGGAATAAAAACAGATCTATAAATTTCACTTATCCTTGGAACTGAAATATTCTTTTCTCACGTTTACGTTTGCAGAAAGAAATGTACGGTGAGAAGAACCACTTACGCCGATCTTGTACTCCGAAACTCCTTTCTAGTGATTTGTCTCGGAATCGATTGTTGTATCGATCTTTTTTTGCGGTAAAATCCACCTTCGCACTCCGGTCCCTTCATCGTGATTTATTATAAAGTAAATATCTAAGCGGCACATACTCGGTGACTGCCCACGCAGCAGAACATGCATGTGCAACATGTACCTAAATGGGAAGTGTACTTAGGACATCAGAATCTGTCGTGTAACGACGAGAAGAGAGTAAAAGGATGAGCAGAACGAGCAAGAGAAACGGAAATGGTTTTAAGGTCTTTATCGTTGGCGTTTAATGACTTCGTGGAATGTGCATGGGGTTTATCTAGGGATCTTTATATTGCTTCTTTCTGTTCTCTAACGTCGGGAGTAACACTAGGTTAAAAGATTATTGAGCGAATCCGCCCCTTGAAGTTACGGAATATTTTGCGGATTAAGTGCTATCCCTTAGTTTAGCCTTTGGCAAGCCACGTATAACGCGATAGAATCCATCTGATGAAGAAGAGATTTAACGTAGATGAAGAAGTGGACGGTTCTTTGAGTAAAATCAAAAGAAAATTGGTGCTTTTAATTTCTTTATAAAAAGAAATATATTATAGTTTATTTCATATTTTATTTTATGAAAAGAAGTACCTACATTTTAATAATGTATTAAATTAAGAGAAATAATTACACTTTAATAAATTAATTAAGAGAAATAATCCTATTTTTAGTCAAAGCGGATCTTAGTGCTTAAATATTTCAGTGTGAATTATATATAAAGTAGCATTTCAAACTTTTGTTCCAACAATAATTAACACTCTAGAGTTTGTTTCTTTTTTTAAATTACGTTATTATGTATATTTATCAGCAAGTTTGTCATCATTTTTATGTCAAAATGATGTCTTTAATATCGTATCTTACAATTAATTTCATGAGTGAAACTATCATGATTTATTTATTCTATGTTATTTATGTATACATATAAAACAAGGAATAAACATTGATATTTTCAATTATTGATCGTGGGATTAATTGTAAGATAAATTATATTTTAATTAAATATATTTGCTATTCTATAGAAATTGTCTTTGTTCAATAACATTTTTTGTTTAGTAAATTTGATTTCAAGTTTATATACAATAGTAGACGCTAATAGTAGACAATAGTGTTACGTTTTTAATCGCAACGTTATAATTATCTTAATTTGCCTCCTGTTAGGAGCGTATTTGAAACAATAAAACCCATTCTGCTGGTTTATACATCGGATGTCCGTAATAGCGAAATGCTCCCATTTTCGCATTAATTCATCGTAAACGCGTCGTTAAATACGCGACGCGTAAAAGCATCGGGCAGCGTGCAAGAAAATATTTATCGTATCCGTGATCATAAAGGACGTTGCGTCGGCTTCGCGGTGGCGAAATTGCGAGTTCTTTAAGGTAAATTACAGCCCTAAAAGGCACGTCATTTTGCAACATCTCATATTACAAAAACCATGGCGATATAAGCCATAATACATTGCATTATCCTAAAACTGTGTCTTTAACGGTAGAAAGTAAATGAAAATTTCACTCTTTTAATTAAGCAAATTAATTGGCGTGTAAAGTATTAAAAACAAGCATTAAAACGTCTCCTTATTGATTATTTATTAAAAAAGTGTTCAAATTTGCCTATCGAAAAATTATTAGAATAGATTAATTATTGGATTTATTATATTAATTATATTAAATAATTATTAATTATTTAAAAGTATAAAATAAAATATCATCATACAGAAATTATAGATAGAATTTTTATTATGTAAAATATCTAATTATAATAATAACGTATATTTTTGTACGTAATACAATTTTTATTTTAACCTTGTATAATTTTATCTCTAATATTTCGCTAATTATTAAAAATATCGTAATTTATGTTGTGAAAATAAACAGACTCAAATGAATTTAATGGATACGTACACATGCATGACTTTTCATTTATATCGTATATATTTGTGTGTGTGTGTGTGTGTGTGTGTGTGTGTGTGTGTGTGTGTGTGTGTGTGTGTGTGTGTGTG
>NW_017305683.1:3128648-3128963 GCF_001594115.1 Trachymyrmex septentrionalis
TAAAAGTATAAACTAAAGTATCATCATACAGAAATTATAGATAGAATTTTTATTATGTAAAATATCTAATTATAATAATAACGTATATTTTTGTACGTAATACAATTTTTATTTTAACCTTGTATAATTTTATCTCTAATATTTCGCTAATTATTAAAAATATCGTAATTTATGTTGTGAAAATAAACAGACTCAAATGAATTTAATGGATACGTACACATGCATGACTTTTCATTTATATCGTATATATTTGTGTGTGTGTGTGTGTGTGTGTGTGTGTGTGTGTGTGTGTGTGTGTGTGTGTGTGTGTGTGTG
>NW_017305683.1:3129063-3132087 GCF_001594115.1 Trachymyrmex septentrionalis
GTGTGTAATTAACAACATGGCTTTTTAAAGAATTCTGTATCTTTTAGTCCTATCAGAGATACGAACTTTAATTTGTAAGTAAGCTAGCCCCGAAAGTAGCAACGCCGAACATCCGATTGATGTAACAGTCGGTTTACTTATCTTTAGCAATTTACTTATTGCGGTACTGTGTGCTCTCATATCGTTCGCGCTGCGACAGAAAGTCAAGCAGTGTGCAATCAGTTTACTCTCCGATAACACAACGCATCCAAGAGTAATCCTTTTTGTATTTGGAAACGACCCTTGAACACTGCACTCATCGCGCAATTATCGCTATTTCAATTCATCGAATTTATAACGTTTTGTTGTCACTTTCATGAATCTGATCTCGCGATTTGCGCTGTCGTGGTCGCGCAAAATAAATATACTGATTGCACGGACGTTTAATTGGCGAATAAATACGTAGCGTGCTTCATTGAAAAACCGCGACTCTGCGAAAATCTCAAACGTTTGGGAATTTGTAAATACTATAACGCAATGCCGTTTACAGGGTTATCCATAAATACGCGGACATGATTGACGTAAAAATCTTTCAATAATTTGTGGACTTTTTTTTCAATGTGAATATCGATAACCTTTCAACCATAATTGTAAAATTGTATTCGATCGATTAAAATACAGTTAAATACAGATTTTTTTTTATGATTTAATCTCCAACATTTAACACATACAAGCCATTGTTCAATACTTTGATATTTTTATACAAATTCTATTTCAATTTAGATTTTAATTTGGAAGTGAGTTCTCGAGATATTAATGTTGAATATCGAAATATCATGAAAAAAATGTTGGCATCCAATCAAATTTTTGTTAAGCATAGACACTAAATTGATCAAAGTTTTTCATGCGTGTGCGTGAATTTGTGGCTACATTGTATGCACCGCAACTATTTTGACCGAGATCAATTAATTTATTTCGCCGACAATCACGTCAATTGGATTAATTCGCGCGACTAAAACTTGCACGGTTTTTGATACGACGGACAGTTGAATATTACATGTGATTTTAATTTTTAATATAATATTGAAATAATATATTACGCATAATTTAATACAATATTTATCATGAAATTATAATTTATATCAAATGATTATAAAAATATAAATTTTATATAATTATTGTAATAAAACAGAAAAGAGTTGTAAGACGTATATAGAGTACGATATATAATTAAAATGATATTACAATTTATTTAAGCAAAAGGACATTTGATAAACATCTGTAAAGAATTATATATTATATTTGTAAAAATTATATTTCAAAGATACCACGTCTCTGTTTTTTGCCGAATAAATTCACGTAATAAATAAATTGTTTTTACGTCACGGAAAAACAGTATTACGTTGTTATACTTCTTTAGCCGACTATTACAGATTTAACGTAGTGGAAATCCAAGCGGTTATTCGTACTTGTTTTTGCAGTTTATCCGCCTCCATGCAGAAAAGTCAAGGGTAGCGCCGAAAGCTCTGTAAGAGAGCAGGGGATCTGTATCGTTCTATTTGAGGGATGAACGGAAAGAAAGTTGGCGTTACCAATAAAACGGTATGCGAATGTCGCGAATGTATCCGACGATGTAAAGCGAATGGCGAAATACGAGGAAAAGATGCGGGGTGTAACGACACAGCGACGACGACTACGATGACGACGAGGTCGACGAAAGAGAGAGAGAGAGAGAGAGAGAGAGAGAGCAATAGTCGAGAGGGTGGAGGTGGCTTAACAAAAAGGCGGGTGGAGAAACGGATGGAGAAACGAGCGAGGGAAAAAAGGAAAGTCTCGCGAGGTCGTGTAACCGACTAAACAATGGCGACGGAAAATAGGACTCCCTCGCATCGAGACCCTCGTTCGCATAGAGATGGAGTCGGACATAGGCGAAGGGCAGGAAAACGAGAGGAAACGAGTGCATTCATCGTATATCATTGATAGCGAACTCCCGGGCTTGGATTTTCTCGGTGAAATTCAATTATGCGATTCTAAAAAAGCCCGAACACGAGCACGAATGGAGACTGGGCAAATGGTTTCGCGACCAGTTACCGGTGTTTTCGATTCGGCGGAGGGAGGATCGGAAAAAAATCGACGTTGCCACGCATGTGGAGTACAACGGCATACAATACGAATCTATTAATTCGAAAACGCTTGCAGACATCGTGAGTACGTACAAGAAAAAGTTCATTTTGTGGTTGAAGGAAAGCGTTCTAATTTAAGTTAGATTTGTGAAATTTATTTAATTTTCAATATAATAGTTCTTTGCAATGTTTTAAAATTATTTATTAGCATTGATTATAAATTGACGATTAATTTAATTTATGATGTTATTACTTCAATTTCAGTCCATGATTGCGTTCCATGTCTGATAAACCGAATTGGCGTGCAGTTTAAACAACTGAAAAGTATTCTTTCATATCCTTTTGTAGTGTTAATAAGTTACATGAATTCATCAAAGCCTGTAAGGATCCTCGACCACATTTCTCAAGGAATAATGTATTAAATTGGCCGAAAAGTAAGTGCATTTTTTTTCAATAGTTGGTACATCTTTTGCAATGTAATTAACTTCATTTTAAACGGCAATTTACTGTATATCCTGATAAGGTATTTTTTAAGCTTGTTTTAGAAAGAAACGTACACAATTTAAGAACTGTATATTTGGGGTTGATTTTAAATATGGAAAATCAAAAAGAACATTTTCGTTATATTTTATGCTTGGTTTGTGCTTTGGTCTTATTCCTAAAATCCTAAAATTTAACTAGTAGACTGCTAATTAGTCTTAAAATCTGTATTCCATTGGCTGAAATTTAGGATTAAGACCAAAGCATAAATCAAGCATTACTCTATTACTTCAGAAAAGAAAAAAACGCTGTGCAAGCTCATAAAAAGTTATGTGATGTATTGTATGTGATGAAGATGTTTAAAACTACCACAATGTTAGAATTAATTCAACAAACAAAATAGAGGCACTGATTGACTTCCATCGACGTTTAACAACACGAG
>NW_017305683.1:3132187-3136609 GCF_001594115.1 Trachymyrmex septentrionalis
GTAAAATTTTGGTTTGAAGATTTTGATGTTAAAAATGCATCATGTTCAGGGAGATCAATCGAAGTTGATGACGACAAAATAGAGGCACTGATTGACTTCCATCGACGTTTAACAACACGAGAGGTGCTGAGAGTTTTAACATATCGAAATTGAGCGTAGAGAATCATTTATTCATTTTTCATGAAAAATTCGTCTTTTATTTACACAGAAAAAAACGGAGTTATTTTTTGGCAAACTCAATAGCTTACAGAAGCTCCTATAAAAACTGTAATGCTGCATATGTTAGTCAAACAGTTAGGTAATTAGGAACCAGTATATTTGAACATAAAAATCACATTTGTTGGGACGTCTACCCGTTCAAACCATATATTACAAATTAACATTTTTTATTGATTTGGATATTGTCGATTCTAAATAAGAGCCATATTTAGATAGATTAATTGCTCAGATGCTTTTTATCAAAGAACAAACAGAGTTTACAAATAAACACGAAATATCTCCACAAATTAAGCTTTTTTATCGATCATTTATAACTTTGTTACGAAGTCCTTCTATTCAGTCAGTGTTCGTCTCACATTAATTGTATTTCTCCTTTTTTAATCAAAAATATTAAAAAGCAAAAATATAACTAATGTAAGACAAACACTGACTGAATAGAAGAACTTCGTAGCAAAGTCTGTCTATTTTATATATTGTTTTAATTTACTATTTGACGGAAATTGCTGAATAAATTGTTGTTTGAGATGTGTGCAATACTTTTTAGATTGGTGAATCTCAATTTTTTCTACTTTTCGTACGCGTCACCTAATTATACGAGTATAATTCTCAGCACATCATGATGTCCTTGTCATGCGGTCAATCAACCGCTTATGAACAATGCTTTGACCAAAATTAATAGTAACATGTCATTCTTCGGTCTACTCCATTAAGATTTGCTTACGATCTGAGGAGAGCTATAATATAATACATTGAATAAAATCACCAATTATAAATTGATTACATGTTTCGACTCCAATCAAGAGCCAAAACATGTAATCAATTTATAATTGGTGACTTTATTCAATCTATTATATTTTTTGACAAAGGAAAATTTTATTTCCGCAACAATTACCGTCTGACTCCTATATCACTGTTATTTATTAATTTATTATAATTGTCAGAAGTTCGTTATTAATCTTAATTTCCCTTTCTGTAATTAATTAAAACAGCATATGTGTAATATAAAAATATTATCATAAAATTATAAAGAATATTCCGTAAAAATCGGAATAATGCTTAAAGGGAGATTCCTAACATTTTTTATTTTGAAACGAAAATTGTAAACCTTTCAAAAAAGGCAAGGGTATAATAATTTTTTAATTATAATTATTTAAAGTTAGCAAATTATATTGCGTAAAATTTGCATTCTAATTGTATGATGTAAAATAAAAGTGGAAGCTAATTATTGCCTCTCATAAATATCGATAAAGATTATGTATGCGAAGATACAATTACTGATATTTTTTATTATTAATATTTATTATGTTAAAAGAAATATTTTTGCTCGACATTTTAGTATTAAGATTTACATTTTAAAATGATCTCAGGAATCTCCTCTTGCTACGGTCTTTAGGACATCCTGTATATCTTTTTATGTTTTATACAAAAATATTTATTATTTTAAAGCTTCGTTACTTTTGATAATAATATCAATAATCATTAATCAGGCTCCATGTGTGTACACGATAGATTATTCTGACCACCGAAAATATTTTCATATTATTTCTGGAGATATAAAAATAATTTAATTAAGAAATATTGTATAATATCAAAAGGCAACAATATATTACTAATAATCTTTTATTCTGGATGAAATCAGAAATTTGGTAACAAATCCACTTTTTTAAATGGAATTATATGATTTTCTTTACGTAATATGTTTTCTCTAATTATTCTCCATATAAAAATATTAAAGTACAAAAATATCAAAAAGTCTATAATTTATAAGAATTTTTGTACTTTATGCCAATTTGCATGAAATATTAAATATCTTTTTTTTGTTTTATATTTAATTTGAATTTTATAACTGCAAAATATGATATATATATATATATATATTCTCCTCTCATACATATAAAATATTTACTTCAATATTTTTTAAAATCTATAGTTTTTGAAGCATCTTATATTTACTTATAGTAATATTTATTATTACGAACTTATATGGTATCCTGCGATATTGATATTTATATTGTTTGAAATAACATCTATTATACAACTGTAACTGAATAACGACATTCGATAATCGAGTAGGAACATGACGTAGCGGCAGCATACGAGACTGCTGTACCAGAGATCCCGGGTTTCATCTCAGGCAGAACCGAAAAACACTCTTTCGAAACTCACTCGTAGCTCCTCTCGGCAGGCAATGGTAAACCACCGAGAGTATCTTTGCCAAGAGAACTTTTCTAACAAAAATCATCGTTTGAAATCAACATTTAAACAGCAGGATCCCATATGACGTACTGTGTACAATCAGCGTGCGCACCACAGGCATATATCAGAGAAGTCATCACGCTCGGTCATGAACAATAGGATTGAGATGATGATATATATTTACTTATAATCGAATTTATATGGTATTCTGTAATATTTATAGTATATTTATATTTATCACTAAACTGAATATAATTATCAATGTAGGATACTATATAAATTCGATTATAAGTATCATCATCTCAATTCTATTGCTCGTAGACGAGCGTGGTCATATGGAATCTGCTGTTTAATGTTGATTCCGAACGACGATTTTTGCTAGAGAAGTTCTCTTTGCAAGAATACTCTCGGTGGTTTGCCATTATCTGCCAAGAGAAGCTACAAGCGTTCGAAAAATTTTTCGTTTCTGTCTGGGATCGAACCCGGGATCTCCTCTAGCAGTCTTGTGCTCTGTCAGGGCTCGGTCTTATTTCAAATAAATTTATTTAGAATATATATTTTTAAAAAAATATATATATTCTAACTAAATTTATTTAAACAATTATTTAGTATTTATTATTTAAAATAACTTCTTTTGACCTATTTCTTATTTAATATTTTGAATAAGTTTTTGGAACTTATTTTATATTTTTTATTTTAAATAAGTCATATCAGTTATTTTACCGAGCCTTGCTAAAATCGTTCAATAGTATATATTTATTACAAATAAGAAACTACGAAACTCTGCTAAAAATAAAAGGAAATTTGTACTAACTATTTCGTCATATTCAGGTTTTATTTCCATAAATTAAAAATAAAAAATATTAATAAATATTAAAAATGCTATATAATTTGTACTTTGTTCTTTTAGAGAGACACGCACAATACTGCAAGTCATAATACACTCAAATACTTAAAGAAATTAGGACCGAGATTTGCATGACAATTTTTACCTTTCAAACGTGCTACTAAAATCACTATTATCTAATGTTCCACGTTTTATTTTTTTTTCAAACAAAAATAAAAAGAATATATTTACTTTAAAAAGTATACTTTAAAATATTATATTTTCATATATCTAATTATGTAATTAAAATACCTAGTATAGCGTATGAATACAGATCTACAGAAGACAAATCCATTTGAAATTTGTTGTGTTACCAGGTGAATGTCGAAAACAGGTCTGTATCCTACTAAATCAATTTCGTGAGTATAGCACTCCTTTCTTGTTACCCTTACCTTCTGTCTATGTTTATATATTTCTCCGTGCTTTATCTTCCGCTGGCGGAACACGCATATCGGCTGTGACTTTAATGTATTGAACACAATCGATAAACTAGAAGGCTATACCGGTCGAAGCTGAATCTTTAATGCTTAAATAATTTAATGTGAATAATATATACTATATACATATGTACATATGTACCATATTTGTAGTCATTCGAACTGCGCGCCGAATTGGTTTTCCGGACTTTTAAACGGAATTAAACTACTGTAATAATCACGAATTAAATTAAATTAACAAACAATTCTTAATAATTTGATGCTTAACAGGTATCATATTATAAAGATGTTGGTGTGCTAAAAAACTGTAAATAAATTTAAGCATCAAATTATTCAAAAATACAGATCTCCCAAAGGCAAATCCATCTAAATATTGAAAATATTCTTTATTCTACAAAATTAGGTTCTAGAATAGCATTCAGCACTCCTTTTTTTGCTTACTATCCTACGTTCTGTCCGTTTATATTTTCCCGTATTTAACAACATTCGTTTATTTATTAAATTACCGAGTATTCAAATCGGTTGTCATTTCCTAAGTGCCGCATATATGCGACTGATTTGGTAAATCAAACTTGGATAATGAGGTTTTAATTATTTAAATTATTATTTTATACAGCTATATACTACAATACATAACAATATATAAATATAATAAATAAATTTATTTAAATTAAGAAAGCAATC
>NW_017305683.1:3136709-3136960 GCF_001594115.1 Trachymyrmex septentrionalis
AAATAATATGTATATGTATATTCTTGCTTATCTTCTTAAAGATTCTTTTAAATATAAATAAATATAGATATATCTCTACTTTATTTTCAAGGTTTTTAGATTTTTACCTATCTGTTTTCCACATTTTGAGAAATAATTTATAATTATGTGGATGTACATTTAAATTTTTAAATTTTTTTTGTAAACTTTTGTATTTTCTTCAGATTTTTTTTATTATGTTTATTATATACTCATTTTTGTCTTAATAATTA
>NW_017305683.1:3137060-3160879 GCF_001594115.1 Trachymyrmex septentrionalis
TCGAATTAATATATTATACTTTTATGAGATAGAGAATTGTAAAAATAATAAACTTTAACATTTCTGATATCTAAGCAATATTTTTTGTTCCTTTCTTCACAGAATAAGATTTTTTAAAAATATCTATTTTTGATATTTTTTTTTAAATATATACCTTCTTATTGAAGCGCTATCCCATTCACCCATTTAAATATTAAAGACGGACAATATACAATTCTATATATTCTGGCTTTATTTTTATTTTAGTAGATCTGGAAAATCAGCTATATATACATAAAATGATGCATACTGTATAGTTTGTGAATAATTGAAAAATGGTGGAAATTGATAAATGCGAAATAGTACAACGTGTGAGACGCATAATCATTTTTACAAATTTACATTTTTTTTTGAACTGTTAAAATTCGGTCACACATTTGCGGAAGTATTCTAATAAAATCTAAAATTAAATGAAGTAAGTTTATTCCGAATAAAAGGGGAAATAATAATGGTAGAAGTACCGTTGAGGATGGAAGTTTAGCTCTTTCGTTTCTCATTACAAATAAGGGTTATTTATCAATCTCGCTCCATGCAATCATAAATAATTTTAGATGCAATGAAGATCCAATATATATGCGCTTATTATCGAAAAAAAGTTTCTGAATTATCGAAACTGTATTGTTTTAATAAACGATTCGTAGTAATTTTAATGAGAATTATTGAACAAATTAAACTCAATTAGACATCAAATTAAAGTAATTTAAAGTAGGAATCTCGATGAACATTTGTAGCAATTTTTCTATTAACTCTATTAATGAAAGAATTATTTATGCAAATATTATAAGGTCAAATGATATATAATAGGAACCTCGACTCAAAGATTTAAAATTTAAATGTAAATGTATAAAGAGTAATGAGTCAAGTACGAAGTTAGTGATTTTTTTTTTTAAATCCGAGGTAATATTAACAAACTTCTTCAATTTTACATACTTCCAGATATTCGTATGAGAAGGCACTTATATATCTTCTTCTACAAAATTTAAAAAAATATTTACGCATGCAAATTTATGTACGCATGTATATCTACATATTTGGAACTCACTCATTACCATTAAATGAAAATGATTAACGATTCGTTACAATTAGTCCTTGCAGAATGTTATTTGCAGATAAATAAACAGGCATTAGGGTCAATCGGAATAATCGCATAGTGAACTGTATGTGACACTTCGATATTTACGCACCAATAATATTAATAGTCATTATTGTTAGATATTATCTTGAGTATATTAAATTAATATTCATTACGCAACTGAAAAGTGTTAATTATATCGCTATTAATCATATTATAATCCCGTTGGCAATACGTACGGTTAACTAATTAGCTGACATCAAATTTTTCGTAAAAGTGTAGAACACAAATGGAGAACGATTCGTTCAGTGTGCAATGCAAAATACGGGCGAGAAGTCTGATCCTCCTGCGGAGGATTAAATTCTTATTATCAGTGTCGCGTGCTGAAGAAAACGAAGATAGTTAAGAATATGCGATTTGTGAGAGCAACTGCGTCCTCGCGGGGGTTTTTTCGTGCGTAATTCAACACAATGTGTGTGTGGTGCACGCGAGTTAAGCAATCTATTCGGCAATACTTCGAGAGAAACGCGCTTGACACGCAATCGGCTCGTTTTGCGCTGCAACTAGATCAGCTCGTTGACTTACTTAAGCTAGACTAAATGCGCTCATGATACTTTGATGGTATTGACATTTCGACAGAAACACAAAGACAATGAGACAAGTTAATTCCAAACGATAATCACTACATTAGTTTAACAGGATTGAATCTTAATTATTTCTTGTGTAAATAAATTAATTTAGTAATTTTTAATTTTCAATTTTATAAATTTGTTATAAAAGAATTGATCAAACCATAAAATTGAAGATACGTGTACACATATTAAACCGTTGCGTAAATCTGTATAATAATTTTCAAAGAGTTTTAGCTTAAATAAATGATTGGACCTTACATAAAATCGGATCGTTTTATTTTAATAAAAATACGTATTAAATGCAATATTGTACAAAGATATAGATACATAAAAAGAAAGGACACTTAGAACAAAATAATTTAAATAATAGTAATATAATAATGTAAAAATTTAAATGTTTTAAATGCATTAAATAAAACGATTATGCGGTCTATCATAAAAATATCTCATACAATGGATTTTTTGGAATGTTAGAGAATTTTTATTTGACGTGTTAATATTAATGCGGAACGATATAATTCTATAATGCTCTCTGACACAAACCACAAAATTTTGTTGTGAGAGTGGCGGATTACAAACTGTCGCTCGATGTATGTGTTTTTCGTCTCATATAGAATACTTCCGCATACTTCCGCAAAAATTACTGCACTTTTATGTGAGGAAGGAAAATTAACGGAGTCGACCTTTTACCGTTGCCGCGCGAGTATTATTTCTTTGTGAAACGTCGGTATTCGAAGTGGAAAGCATTTGGCCGATTCCCATGGAGCTTCCATAAGGTTTTCCACTGGCTACACAATACAATAATACGCGATACACGAGACGGTGACACGCGAAACTCTCGAGAGCGAGTGCAGCGAGTAGAAAAGGCTACGTCTGACGCATTATATACCTATATAATACCTTCGCTTATATTGGATGTTCTTGATTATATTTACTAATTGTATGCATGTATATATGTATTTACAATATGTCCATTCACTTTTAATTTAAATAAGATTTTATTGCGTTACTCAAATGATCATTATTTGTTACAATATATTTGTCAATGATGAATATCTTGATAATTAGATTTTTAGTTAACTCTTTACTGTTGACATGTTAAAGATCATGTTGGTGAGTCTCATAAGGAGTTTTTTTTACATTTTTTGAAAGTAACGTTTATTTAAAATTCCTAAAAAGCAAATCGAAGAAAAATTAATATATTCTAGCTAAAAGACAATATTTAAACTCTGCTGTTTGATATTCTACATGTTACTAAGGGTTATCTCTGTAGCGAAGTTTAGTAAAAATTAATTAAAAACGACTTTATATTACATACTTGATTCACTTAAAATAACATTATATTATATATTTTAAAAGTATTTAATTTTTAATTGTACAAACTGTTATACATATATATTTTTTTCTCTATGTATGAAAGATGATGAAATGAAAGTCTTGAACACTCTGCACACTCAACAGCTGCTATCAAATTCCACATTTACCATTTCAAGTCTACATGCATTTTACGATCTAAATTTTATTTAAAAAAATATGTTTCACTTTTTATGAATGGATAACTTTATTCATTTACGAAAAATGTGTGTAAAAAAGATAAGACGAGAGAACTTCGCTTTATTTTTGTAACAGTCTGGCAGTGCATTATTTATCCGGTATAATTAGGATAATGAATTGTTAATAAATTTAAATTTCCTGTGATATTTTTTACATTCTTCTCTGTAATATTAATTTAAGTTCTGTCCTACCTTTTTCACATTATATTCTTTTGCAAATTGTAAATGAAAGATTACATAGAATTCTTTCTTTTTCACTGATTCTGATTTTTATTCTCTTCATTTAGCGCTATATACGTCATAAATGCATATGCAAAAATATCCTATACATTCTCTTATTTTAAAAGTGACAAAACTAAAAAACGTGATTTTCGAGTTATTACTATGAATGAGTTACATAAACATTAGGTCTATTTTTTGTCATTACATTGAATTGCACTAAAACTTTTTCTTCTCGCTTTGTCAAACTTCAAATATAACTGTTTCATTTTAAGTACAACAGGTATATATTAGTTCAGCTGCAAAGAATAGATCTATGATTCGATCAGTCATCAAAAGTAATCTAATTTAATTTTTAAAAAAATCATCAAAGCTCATACTCGTCAAGGGTAAAAAAGCATCCAAAATAACAATTCAAAAAGAATGATTTTTTAAGCTTGTGAAACAAAAATGATATTTAATTATGTTAAGAACATTCTTGTTTCTGATATTATTTAATTAGTCAATTTTCTGTCAAATTGAGAAATAATTTTTCCGTTTTTCTGTGAAACTTTTTAGTCACTTTTGAAATAAGGGAGCGATATATGAAACTATTTATAACAGACATATAAGTAGAATCAATGGTCAATAAGTATGACAGTAATGAATTAATGTCTAATTGTATGATTCGTTTATGATCCGTACGAATTGACTCGTACGAAGAACGATTCTGTTTATTGATCACGATTTGGTCACGCAGAAATTTCGGGCATCGTACGCATTTGCATAAATACACAGGGATATAACGACGTACATATGTATATACGCGTGCATAGATTCAAAGCACTCTGTGCGTAGCGCAATCGGCTTGTATTTGGGATCGCCTCGTTGACTTAAACCGATGATGCACGGCTCCCGGCTCCGCGTCGAATATAAATTTCGCGCGGACACTACGTCGAATAAATTTGTTCGGGGCGAGATAGTGTCGGCGCGTGAATTTTCCTGCCGGAAACGGAGCGGCCGTTTCTTTAAATGCTCCATCCCTGTTTTTCCGTACCGACACGTTGTATCTCGATCGTCTCATGTGCGTAAAGACCAACTGAAGCTCTTCCATGAATTACTTTCTTCTTCCGCTATATTTCCTGAAATAAATATTATATGAATAATAACTATATAATACACGATATAAAAAAGTAAAGTATTGTACATTTTACTATTATGTGTATATTTATCTTATAGTGCATTTTAGTTTTAATTTCTTTAGCTTTAATTTTTAGCTTCAGGTTTAAATTCTCAAGCAATTGATATTGTTGATGTTTTACCTTTTGTGTGTGTGTGTGATTCGTATATTGTGCATCTTGTTCTCTATAATTGGTTCTATATAATATAATTTTTGTTCACACACAGAAAGAATTATTTTGCTGAAGTATTTTGTTAAAATCTAACTAGATACACATCTGAAAATGTTTTTGTTTAACCATTAAAATAATTATGCAGGAATATGATGAGCAATACTGCAAAAAGTTTTGATATTTTATAACAACTAAGCGTCCTCCATAGTTAGAATTATTTTAATAGCCCAATAAAATTTTTTTCAAATCTGTATTTAATTAAATTTTTAGATACTTTAACAAAATTGTTCTTTCCATGTAGTTACTGCACATCAATAAAGTTGTTGTTATTATTATTATTATTATTTTAAAATATTTCTATATATTCTCGACTGTAATACGAGTAATCGCTAAATTGGGAATCGTAACGATTTATGACACGATTCAATTTTATTCTCTCTCTCTCTCTCTCTCTCTCTCTCTCTCTCTCTCTCTCTCTCTCTCTCTCTCTCTAATTGCCACATATAACTCATATCTGTCGAAAGGGCAGACGTCACGTCACAGTTTCGAGGTCTTCTTTGAGAATTTCGCAGATTATAACGACATTTGTTCTCGTCGAGTGTCAAGCTCAATTAGAGACGGAGAGCTCACTTATTATTCGTTGCGTCGTAGGTATCCCGTTACAGTTTCGACGGAATATACTCGTTCCTGTGAGTTTCATAGCGATGCTGATTACTGAATTCGGCTGGGGTCTCTTAAAGCTTACCTACGTCTCTTGACGCAGTTAAACGTTTCCATTACGTTCCGATATACAGTCACGACTTGTCTATGTTGCAAGAGGGTCGAGAGTAAGTCGAGATACCTCTCGGGAGATAGGTTTAATTAGAGATTATATAAGCAACGAAACGGTACTTTGCTTATGATCATTAATAATTAAAGCGTTTAGTCCCACCGGCCTATTCTCAATACCTTTCATTATCCCGTTCGATAAATTCATCGCTAAATAAATCTCTGAGGAAGCATCTCTTTCATTCCGATACATAAAAAAATATACGATAACAAAATAACAGACACGAAGAATCGATAATGAACGAAAGGTAAAAGTTATATCGTACGTACAACATTTTAAAATGTTAAGAAATACTCTGATATTATGTCATTTTAGGAAAAAAAAAGTGAAATACAAAAAAAAATATCCAGATTCATACATAGTGTAAAACATTTCATATTTGTGGTAAAATTGGTTCTTGTTAACATTTTTGTGTTACATTTATAACGTACCCTAATGTTAATTTAACGGAAGGTTTATTTTTCTTTAGCCAAATTTTTTTGCATAAATCATCTTTTCTTTTTTTCTCTCTGAAAAGAAAAAAAACCTTTACAAAATTTAGCTAAAAAGAATAGGTCTATAAGCAGATAATATTATGCGAATGTTTTGTCTTAAATTTAATAATTCTTAGTGTTGAAATAACACAATTTATGAGTATAAATTAAACAAATAACATAAAAATAATCTTTTAAAGATAAAGATAAATGTATTGTAAAAGTAGAGGTAAAACTTTTATTATGAGATATTGAGTTCATTTTGGATAAATGTTAGAAATTTATGGGAAGAATTTAAAAAAATAATCATAATGAGATCATTTAAATCAAAATAAGATTATTTTGAAGAGAATTTAATAAGTTTTAAGATAATGTTACATAAAATTTAATTTAAATTTCTTTTTTTTTTTAATTAAAGAAATGTAAAAAGTGAGCAAATCGCAAAGTCAAAAAATTGTGCTCCTAATATAAGATGCGATCGAGAAATCGATAATAAAACGCAAAGTATATTTCCAGAATTTGTTTCTAAATTGTGTCACAGTATTACATTTTTTTATGTTACTTTTTTTACATAATGTTTGTTTAATTGTTACATAATGTTTTTACTTTGTAACATATTCATCTTGTGTTTAACACGAACATTGCGTGGGGCAGTTTATATGTTAAATTTAACACAAATTTTCCAACTGTTCCTTCTCTATAAATGTAATAACTAAAATTGACATCTTATAAGAGTGCAACTAACGAACATCGGAAAAATGCATCAAAAGACCGAAGTAAATTTCTTTTTTCAGAGAATATCCCTGCAAGCTCCATTTCCGCGACATGTTTGAACTTATTTTTTTATACTTCTTGCGCCAGACACCAGAATTAGAGAAATTAATCTTCTCGCGGATAGGCGTGTTTCTCTTTTCCGTTGTGGGAAGAAGAAACACGTAAATAAAGCATCCACCCTTCTCGTCTTCTATTTCCTTTTTCGTGAAGCTTCGCCGGTTGGCCTGGTCGGTCCTTCGCGAGTATGCGCGCACACCCCCGTCCGCTCGTGTTTACCTGCGGGAAAACCATCGACCCGCGTCGACATTCCGTACTCTTCAAGACGTAGACGGGGAGATACTCCAATTTGTCAACCGCACACGAGTGCTTTTTTCCTGAGATTCTGTCGCGCTTCGAGAGGACGAGAACAGCTCCCGCGATAGACGCCAACGAAAGCTCGAAAGGATCCCTCCCTTTTCTCCCTTTGCACAATCAATGAGCACCCTACTGTTTTTACCTTTACTAGTCTACAACTGACTGCAGACAATGCGATGTCGAATATTCGGAAGAGATACAATGACAATTTTTGGATAAGAAACTTTAGAATCAATCAGCGTAATTATAACACCGCAAAATGTATAATATCAATTTGTAAATAATAGGACAAAAGCTTTAATCCTAAATGCTAACATACGTTAATTTTACGTGCAGGCGAGATCACTGTATATTAAACTATGTCTTTTCTTCAGTGGTCAGGAGGGAATCCGTACAATTTGCTATGCTAAAATTTCCATATAATACAGACCTCCAAGATTATCCCTAAAGACGTCTAAAAGGTGTCCTAAAAACGTTGCCAGAACGTTTCTTGGATAAAATGTACTGTATGAGATTTAGACGGATGGAAATATGCTTTTAATTACATATTAATTTGACTCTTTAATAATCAATATTATAATAGAGAGTGTGATAAGTTATTTCAATTTTAAGCAGTTTTGTATTGTAATATATTCTATTAGTTATTATGAGGAGAATCCATATCATTTCAAAATTAAATTTGACTGGGTTTATTCTTTTTTTAAGTTAATAATTAGGTTATTTTTATTTATAAAGGCTTAAATTATAAGTTATATGTTATTATGAAAGTATGAAATATATAAAAATTTTGTGTTACATTAATTAAGAGTGGCCTATTTTCTTAAGAAAAATTTTCGTATTAATATTATATCACTTACAAGTCGGTAACATTAACGAATTAGAATAATTATTATAAAAGGATATCACTAAAGGATGAAATATTTCTATAATTAATTCTGTTATTGAAAAATATTCCAATGTCATGTCATGTTTCACAATTACCGATAATCCGATTGAGTAATAATGCATTATCGTATAGGAAATACAATACTTTTTAGTGTGTCGATAGGAGATCGTATGGGAGAATATCATGAGATATATATTCCGATATCCATTATGTGGTTCTTACTGCAAACTCGCATGCAAGAACGCATACCAAGTACTAGATGTAAAGCTTGCATTGCATACAATAATCCGAGATCATGCCGGTTTGCCGGATTGCTGCCCACATCCGTGGTGGTTAAAGCGAATTTACAATTTATTTTCGTTAATATTTAAGATAAATTATATACAATGAGAGATGAATATATATAAATCAAGTATAAGAATAATAATTAATGTTGAAGGACTTCTTAATATTAAACAATATAAAGACTAGGATGTAAGGGGAAAGTAGAAATAAGAAATATAACAATGGAAATGTTTCTAAATCCATTTTTAATATAAAAAGTATTCGTATAAAGTCCGTACGCATTTTGACTTACTTCAAGTCATTTTCAATGGTATTAGTATAATTCTAATTCTCACACAGCACAAATAGTGCATCAACTATTGTGCCAACCATCCAACATCACAAAGAGGTTTCTTAGCTTCATCCCAGTTTACAGGCCAGAAAGAAACAAGTAATTCTTATAGAGTGAAGCTATAATAAGAATGAGAATGTCAAAGATATATGTGAAATTATTTTTTTTAAAAAGAACCAACAACATTGTTATACTTGCGCACCGAGTACCGCGCTGACTCCTATTTCCCCTTACATCCTAGTCTTTATATTGTTAAATCAAGTATATAATATTTTTGAAAGAATTTATCAGACGCGGAAAATCACGAGCAGTAAACAGAGCGGAATAACTCTCTATTTCCATTCACCTGGAATGAACCATCTATCAAAACCAAATTATCTTGCATCGAAATAGGTTTTTAACATAACATCTAAATAATTGTGGATCTGTTCAATTATCATAATATGAAATATGAAAAGAAATTACAATCATACACAAAGAGAAAAAATGATTGCAATTACACTATGCAACTTAACTATAATTTATAGTCATTTTCGGTGCTAATTATATATCTTTTGATAGCTAGAACTATAAATATAGTTACTATCACGTAATAACAATAATAACTAATAATAAAATTGAAGCTTGTAACCATAATCGTTTTACCACGCAATTATAATCACAAATAATTAACTAGAATAATTAACCAGAATAATATATGTACATTTAATATTTACCATAGATATCAATTTCTTACACACAACTTTTTTACTTATTAAATATTTGAAATTCGAAATATTCTAAATCTACTATCAGAACTAAAATCCAAGCGTATTCAGCTTTATGAGAGAAAGCATGCAACTAATTGTGAGTAGAAAAGCAGCTAATGCTGAATAGAAGGAAATCGAATGATATAAAGTACACGTAGTTCAAATTGAAACTGTATCGCGTTACGGGAAGGGGCATCGAATATTCAACAAAGTCTTGTTTGCACGCGTTACATCCTCGCACCGCACCCGGACATTAACTACAACGCCTTGTAATTCCGATGCGAATTTGCCCGTACCGCGCAACGACCTCCGGAATGCGCTGGATACATTAAATTCCGGAGTTCGCTGGCAGCTGGTTTGCAGAGTATCCACAGATCAACTCGTGCTTAGGAACTGGTTGGTTAAGATTTACATTGGAAAACCGCGGGAAGGATACTCCGAGTATTGGGGGCATTAGGAATCTCTGAGAAAAACTAATTTACTAAGTAATTGAAATTAATATTATAATTGTACTGCTTTTTAATACATACTTATTAATTACACAAACGAGCTGCTAACTTTTGTGATTGCTACAATAGAAAAGCTCAATAAAGTGTATTATTTTAATTTTTTATTGTTTTGTCAATGTCTTAATATAATTTAGTTTTTTTTCTTAATGTATTTTTAAGTACTTAATAAAAAATCAAGTAAATAAATCACAAATTATTTTTTTATTTATTAAGTACTTGAAATTTCGGAATAATCTAAATTTTTTAAAATAATTTAATTTAATTTTTTAATTTTTTTAATGAGCGACTATGTGTTTTTTTTATAGATTGATGCATCTAATATCTTGTTTATAAAAGTAGATATGATTATCAAAAAGGGAGGAAGTAGATTAAAATGGAACTTATATGTGTATTACACACACATATTATATTACACACACGCACAAACACACACACACACACATACATATATAAAACAGTATAACATAATATCGTTAATGTTTTCGCACGTATAAGTCTGAGAATGAATACGTACCTACTCTCGTATTCTTCCCATCATGTAGAGGTTTCCGAACTTTCCCGTCGAGTTGAATAAAACGGCGCGCACAAACTTTCGTTTAGTCTTCAAAGCGAATGAATAGTCCACGTGCGAGCAACAGACGATTGGTATTAGCATTGATGTAAAACTTTATAAACTTTTTATCGCCTCTCTTTCCTTAACTTTACAAGAGTAAGGAAGCGAGCCCGGAATTATGTTAGAACGAAAGAGATAATAAAATTTTCGGGCGAAAAGATAAACGTTTTCCATTTATATTACTTCACGTACACTTTCTTTTAACAACTTGTATATTTTAACAATTTGTATAGTCGAACGAGAATAAACGGTAAAAATGATTTTTCTTAGATATTTAAAAATATAATTATTATAGATTTGATAATGATTTTGTTGTACCATGAAAATAATTATGTAAAAAAGTTTTGATATTCTTGTAATCGGTTCGAACGTTCTGCATAATTATTTTGATAGTCCAACAAAATTACTTTCAGATCTGTATCTATATCTGTATTTGCATCGAAATCTGTATTTATCTAAATTCTTATATACTTAGCAACAACACCGTTCTTATCGTACGTACGTAGTATGAAAAGATTCATTCATTACGGTGTATATATTGCAAGAAAAAAATTCACATAATTTCTCGTTTTCAATGCGATTGTAACAAGGCAAGAGCATTAGTACATCAGAATCATACTATATGAGAAATTTCGCGTGATGCAGTCCCCAAAGGTCCCTGACTATACGGGCGAGAAGGTAGAGAAGGCTTCTTCACGACCCCCGTGTCGTGTGCAGCATCGCGGCGACGCGACGCGACGCAACGCGACGACCCCCTGGTATATCGCACGTCCGTATTCCATTATGTAATGGGCCATTGTACCGCGCAATCCTACCGCGGCGCGGGCGGGCGGGATGGAGCAATGCCGTTGGGTGTCGTACAATACATCGGGGGTCGAGCAGGCAGACAAACGCGCGCGAGAGCAGGCACCGCGGTCTTCTCTTCGTTTCGTAATCAAAGGAAACGACCGCAAGCGGAATTATTAATAGCACGAGATAGATAGGTAGATAGAGAGATAAAGATGGACAGAGAGAGAGAGAGAGAGAGAGAGAGGGAGGGAGAGAGAAGAATCCGTGCACGTTGCAATTCTCACGTAGCGGTGACGAATACTTCCCGTTCCGTGGTAATAAGTAAAACCTTCGGCGTATCGAATACATGTGCCCCGAAGAACAGCATTTATTGACCATCAGGATGTAGGCCTCGCACCGAGTGATAGTAATCTCGTCTTGTGTCCCTTGTAAATTTCGTAAACGCCTCACGTGTCTCTGACGAATACCAGCGAGCCGGCCATTTCCATCTCTGTTGTAGTCGCTCTTTTGGGAAATCCGAAAGGAAACGTTTCGATCTATTCCATTCTACTTTTCGTATCATTACAACATGCAATAATATTAAATTCTGATCTTGCCGTTGCGCCGCGAAAGCGGATTGACTGGCTCCTACAACGTCCTAATTGGTTCTAACTTTCAAAACATTTCGCTGCATTGTCGATTCGGAATGGACTTCATTATTCACAGATTTACGTTGCTCCAGTAAATAATTCAATAGATTATTTCATAAAACTTTGCTGGTACTTTTTGCAGGTTTTTGTATTAGGTATGTGGAGTATCTAAGTATTTTAGAGAAGTTTCTGTTAAAGGAAACAGCATCCGAGCTGGCATAGCATCCGAGTTGAAATTTTGTGTTGTTCCTGACAACGCGTATCCATACAGCATGGATCATTCCAGCAATATTGCAGGAACATTGTAACGTTCCATAAATATTGCAGTAACAATTGTAAACGTCACAGTAATTGCAAGCCTTCGTTCTGTATGGATAGTGATGGTTATAATTTTCAATTTTGCCCTGTGACGAACGTAAAATGAGATTTTAAAATATTATATAAAACTTAAATTTTAAGCACTAAGAAATTCACCAATCATAATCAAGTATCCTCACATTCGATTGTAATTGGTCAATTTCTTAGGTTTTAAAACTTAAATTTTACGCCTTAAAATTTTATTGTAGCACCGCTTAAGGCATAAAACTTAAGTTTTAAAGTCTTAAGGGGATTTTAAAGCCTGTATTACTGATTAAATCGTAATTTTTATATAATAATTATTTTTTTCTTTTTTTACGGATTTTCCAGGATTAAAGTATATATATTAATACGTGTCTCTGTGAGGTGGAGTTTATGCCGAGAACGACAACAAATTTTTCTTAAAATTTAAATTTCAAAATTTTTTGTTTGAAATTTAAACTCCACCTCACAGTCACGTATTAATGCGTATTTCTTATATTTCAATTCTGGAAAAGGATTTTTGAATCTGTAAAAGAGGAAAAAAGTAATTGCCATACAAAAATTATGATTTAGTCAACATTACAGACGGCTTTAGGATTCCCTTAAGTCGTAAGAAATTAATAAATCACAGTCGAATATAAGGAGAATAATCGATTATGGCCGGTATTCATAATTAATTCTTATATTCAAGACTGTCTTAAGTTCTGTTTTGAGGTGTCACGAACCAATCAGAGAGCTACATTAACGTCTTAAGATATTACATAAGACGGTCTTAAAATAATAAGAATCGACTATGAATAGCATCCTATAATTAGTCACTGGGTTTAGTTTCTCACTTAAACCCATGGCATAAAAACGAAAAATAAGACGTAACAATAAGTACATCGACCAATTACAGTAGAGATCATAGAATCATTACCTTACCTACTCTATTGTGATTGGCCAATTTGCCGACTACTTACGTCTTATTGCCTTACGTTTTTCTTTTGAAGCCGAAAATTATAGTAAATACCATTTTAGGTGTACAGAAAAACTTAGTAGTAAGATACAAGTAATAAGTGAATCAGCCATTCACATTCGAAAACGTGAGGTAAAACAGTAGCAAATCCAACATGTTGATTTTCTTACTGCTTATTCTTGAAATACCAATAAAAACTTAAAGCTGAATACTACACTAGGTGTAAGCCGTAAGGACGAATTCAGACATTGACAGAAAAGCAGAAAACGAAAAAGCGGCAACCAGAATTCGTGTCGGTAGTAAGCAGTAAAAAAAAGCAAAAATTATCGACTACCAGTGCGAGTTCTGATTGGCTGCTACTCTTCTGCTTTCTGCTTTGCTGTCAAGGTTTGAATCCATCTTAAAATATTAACCAATTACAGTATAAAGAGAATAATCGTCTATAATTGGTTATATCCTTAGGGCTAAGGCTACACCTATTATGTTTCAAGATTTATACGTTCTTATTAAATTTTCTATGTGCCATGACCCTCCTTCGCACAAGAACATCCGTAACGCGTTACGTTACGTTAAGTGCTAATTGTGAACTATACATAACAGTAAACTTACATCACAAAGAAAATCATAATGTAACGTTAAGCATTACGTTACGATCTTCTTTGTGCGTTAATATATATGTATATATAAGTTTACTGTTACATACAGGCCTTATTTTACGGTAAGTACTTAATGTAACGCGTTATGGATGTTCTTGGATGGAAGATAAGATTCTTTGTGCGGAGAACCTAAAACGTAAAAGCAGCCACTTTCGACATTGCCCGTCGTATTACGCTCACGTACCCAATTTCATTTCGTCGCGATGGACCTCATTGGTTCGAGCTAATTCACTCCCGCGTTTCCGCCCACTAACTCCCTAGACACCTTTATCGACGTACGCCGACAAAACACTTGCGAGGCAATCGACGAGAGGATAAAAAAAGAATAAATAAATAAAAAACGCACAGGGAAGAAGAGGAAGAAAAAATAAGGGGGTGGGAAGAGAAGGGAAGGTGCGTGCGAAAGACCGAAAGAGTAAAGCAGGAACGCGGACATTTATAGACAATTAAAGGTAAGGGGGACGTGCACGGGCGCGTAAAGTCATTAGCCTTAATTGGAGTGCGCCGCTCGGCTGTCAGTCGTTGAATGGGTGACACACGTTTCGCGATATGTCGCGTCGTTCGCGTGAGAAAGACAGAGGTACAGTAGAGACGGGACAGTAGAGACGTGGCCGCGCGCGAAGGGGCGAGAAGCGGACCGATGGGAAGGTAGAATGGTAGAGAGGAGAACCGTCCGGTACCGGTCTGCGGCCATTGATTTTGCCCGTATGCAGTTGCACATGCAATCTCCGTGTGCATACGTCCATCGCGGCCAAGTCGTTTTGTCGGGTTCAGCTTGCGCCGAGCCGCGGGCGAGCGAGGGCGAGCGCGAGCGCCCGCAATTAATTAAGCCTCCGCACAATTTATATCGGCATTATACGCGCTGTTTTGCGTGCAAAAACCATTTACGGCGTACTCCCGATTGCCCTCTCGTCCTCGCCAGCCGACAACAACAGCGCGAGGCGAGGTTTTGCACGACCCGAGATCGTTGTCGATACAACAATTGGGTCTGAATAGATATATGTAATATATCTATCGCTTTTTTTTTATCACTTTTCTGCATTTCAAGTATATATATACTTGAAATGCAGAAAAGCGAAAGTTATATTGCTGTTATTGTACTTGGAAACGGAAATCGAAAAAGATTAACAAAGGATAGTGTTAGATATAATATAATTTAATAATGTAATATAATCAAATAATAAAAATTAAATGCTTATAAGAGAAGCATGTAGAGTTTTTGTAAAAAACCAAAGATTGATTTTAACGTTTACAAAAAATGTAGTGTATAAATTGTACGTTTAATAATATTATATTTAATAGGTATTTAATGATTATATATTCTAAAACTGTATAATATATATTTTAAAATTTTGTCTATTTCATATATATTCAAATTTTTGGATAAAGAATAAAGATCAATCTTTGATTTCTTAAAGAAAATTCCATTGCGTTTCTTACGCGTTTCTTTAAACATTTAATTTTCGTTCTTCTCCAGAAAATTATGAGCCTCAAATAAAAATTCTATAATATTAAAACTGGAGCTAAATGAATACTTAATTTTTCTAACACTAAGATATTGCGTTTAATATTAACGTAAAATGAGGAACAGGAAAGCAGTTTAGGTGTAAATATGAGAATCTTATAGTATAGATTTTATAAACCTTTCTGGAGGTTTTTAATATCTTTTGATAATAAAGAAAGCTAATTATTAGATCGGGCAAATTTGAAAAGTTGTAGCTACCTGAAACAAAATGAATTTCTGAGATTATCATTATCAGAATATCGACGTCGACTTCGTGGTCGTAAAGGGGAGAAAGATTTTCTTCTGCTCACGTTTTATACATTCTGGCAAAATCATCCCGTGTCTTATGAACTTTTTCTCTCCCGTTGCTCGGAAAAACCAAGATCGCATCAGCTGTTAAAAATGTTAGTTACCAAAAAATTTTCAATTCTCGACACACTCCGCTCTTTTTATTTATTGTTCATCTCGACACATTATTGTGTTAGAATTGTAGGGAAAAATTTTAGCACAAAATATTCGTACATTGTGCATCCGATAGTCGACGTAGCGTGTCAAAACGATTTCGATAATGCAGTCATGCGCATTTCTGCGCTCGGCTCCCAATATGAGAGCGTGTAGATGGATAGATTTGACCGCGGGAATAATGCGTGCGCCGCCGTTAACTCTGATGGATAGGCATGAATGCGTGCGGACTTCGTGATTCACGAATCTGCTGCGTTATCCCTCAGTTCTCCCAGTATTCCGAAATAACGTCGTATTAGAAACTAACGTCATCGTGAATCGATCGATCGATCTCTCTTTCTCTCTGCGCGTTCCTCGCAACATTTTTGCCATTTTGTCTCTCGTGCGTATATTAAATATTATATCGAGCATATTCTCGCATATTAAATTTATCTTGATAACGTTGCACGGAAAGAACAATTTTACTGAAGTACCTGTATCTAAAAATTAGATACAGATCTGCAAGTAACTTTGTTATACCATCAAAATAATTATTTAGGACACTAAACTGATTACTGGAATATCGAAACTTTTTGCACCGTTGCTCATCATGCTTGAGATTCTTACGTAATTATTTTAATATTCCAACAAAATTAATTTCAGATTTGTATCTAGCTAAATTTTTAGACACTCCAGCGAAACTATTCTTTCCAATGTTGTTACAGATTATTAGCAAATAAAACGATAATTATTTTCCTAAACTAAACCTGGCCTAATTTTTATATACTTCAGTGAAATCATTCTTTCTATATATGCTTTACACTCATACAATCGTTATTATTGTGAACCATCCTGCTTGAATTTCCGCCGATACGTTGGAGGGATTATCAGGATATCGATTATCAGGATAATCACCACGGCAGCAACGTGGGACGGCAGTGAAGAAAAATCCCAAAACCGACGTGCACGCGTGCGTTCCCGTAATTAGAAAAAAGATACAAGCCCCTATTACCGTCCAGTGGAATTCGCTTGCCTCGCGCCGAGCTTTCGAAAGGCGTGCCTGTCTTCTTCTCTCCCTGTTACGACGGAATAGACGGGCTGCGGAATAGCCACTCCGTTCTTTCCAGCTCTTCCTCGTGCGCCGTTTCCTTTCGTACATGGCCAAGTCGGGTCGAATGCATTACACAGAGGCAGATCGTGATGCGAAAGAGTCGGTATCCAGAGGATTGCACGATGCAACTTGCAATGGTGGTGCAATACGACGTATGAGCCGATGTAAACTCGTTCGACACGACTCGAATAACTCGTTCAGTATTCTTACGCCGGATACCGCGAATAAGCGCGCGTTATTCGATATTACGCGGTCGTGTGCCGCGAAACGACTTCCGCCAATCACCGATTGCACGTTGCATTGGCGACGAGTACCAAAAAACGATGCGCTCTTGCGTATGCGGTTTTTTTACGGTGTGAAATTCTGTAAAAAAACAGAGAGAGAGAGAGAGAGAGAGAGAGAGAGAGAGAGAAAACGTCGGATGTATTGAAACGACCGCACTGTCGCATTTTTACGATCCGCGACGCTCGCGCGCTTACAGTTTTGACGGCCTGTTTTTCACGCCACTCATTTTTCAGAATTGTTGCGTCCGCACGAGATAATTATTTACGTGCGATGAATGAAACAGAGCGTCGCTGAATCGGTCGGCTGAAATTCACGAACGATTTTGTCCTTAAT
Source organism: Trachymyrmex septentrionalis (assembly GCF_001594115.1). NCBI lineage: Eukaryota > Metazoa > Arthropoda > Insecta > Hymenoptera > Formicidae > Trachymyrmex > Trachymyrmex septentrionalis. The sequence goes on from NW_017305683.1 coordinate 3,154,755, forward strand.
GTAAAATACCTTAATATAAAATATCTTTAACGATTAAAATAAATTTATGATTTCTTGAATTGTGATTATTGCCACATTTAGTCTTTAATGTATAATTAATATATACATATTATAAGTAAAATGTAAATAAAAATCTTATATATTATATTTATAATGTGTAATTTATAAAAACTTAAACATATGTAATTTTTATAGAATTATGTAATTATAATATTATGTAATTTTTATTTGCACACATATTTTAAAAATATGTAACAACCTTTGCCATCTCTATCGTAATTGATTAGAAATAGCGAATAGGAAATTATCTCTATATAATACATACATATATTTTTTCTAAAGATCTTAGTTCTATACGTTCTAAAATATCTACGTATATATGCAAAAACTTTAAGAATTATAGGTATTATATATGTATTTATGATATTTTTTGTCATTTCTATTAATATATATTTAAAATAATGAAGCTCTACCTACGTTTTTTAAAATGTATATACATATATTTCAAAAAACATTGAAAATAAATGTGTATGTGGTAATCTTTATTATCCGTATTTTTTTTTAATATGAATTTGAAAACAACAAATAGAAAATTCTAATTACATTTAATTTTCAAAATACATAAAATATATATGTAGAATTTCCTATTCGCTATTTCAAATCCATTTCAATAGAGAGGACAAAGATTATTAGATATATATACATATATATATATATATATAATATATATTAATGCTATTCATTGTACCAAACTTGATGCGCTTCCGTGATTACGTTGAGCTAGTTGCACATTAACAATCGATGATTAACAATTTAGATAAATTGAAAATTTCGATGAATCGCGAGATTGATTAGGTTGGATAGAAACACGATGCATTTATGGGATAGGTTGCTACCGCCATTGTTAGCTACATGCTACCTAACTAAAAGCTACAGTATTTAACGCGCCATTGCGTCACGAGAGCACATTACTTTTGCTAACGACGCCTCGCGTACAAATTTAGATATTTCCATTGCTTTTCGCGAAACTAGAAACTCCCTTGTCCACAGAATGGGTTTGGAATCGCGCGGTGCACAAAACCGAACGTGTCGCTTGCAAATGCAAAGCGATAAAGTAAAATGTCATATAGAGTACCTCAGAAGTTGCGCGCTACCTGCGAATTGCGGAGGGTAGAAACTAAAATTACTGTTATTTCGATGCCAACACGAACAAATAAGCTTCATATTTATTTACAGGGAAATAAAAGTGTCAGAAAAACCGGTAACGTTTTTTAAACTTTTGCGTAAATAAAGGAAACGGTAACTTAAGTGCCTGTTAAATTTACGTTTTTATCCTTTGTGTTCACGAATTTTTATATCATATACTGACGTTTTTGAAACTTTATACTATTTTTTAAAAAGCATAAATTTTGACTATTTATTTGATTATAGTAATTATGCAAATAAAAATTTATGGTTACTTATTTTTTTTAAACACTTATTCATGTTCTAGGGACTTTACGAGAACAAAAAATTCAGTACTTAACATCAAGAAATTCATCAAAATAATTAAAAACTAGACGAAAAGAGGTGAGACACTGAATGTCCCGTTACGATGCAAAGGGTTAATGTGATAATTAATTTGTAAAACGTTAACAATTAAAGAAGATGTGAAAGGAGATGAAACTTCCGTTAAATTCAATCTGCGAAAATGACAATATACTTACTGTAAAATATTTAAATAAATTCTTGTTAGAGAGAAATCGCTAATCCTGTTTCAAGTTTTTCGCAGGCTCTGGAGAATAAACTCGTCAAACGCGAACGTTTAAAGCGGGAAACGTTAATAATAAAGGCTTCATTTCGTTTCGTTGTAGTTAGCCGTAATATGCAGTTTGCTGTCACGTTCCGCGTAAATGGAAAAGTTGGGATGGAATATAGACATTCGCGTTGCCTCAGGAAAATTTCGCGCAGTGCTTAATCAAGTATATAAATTGCGACAATATAATCGAAAGCATCGTACAATATGGATTTACAGTAATAGAAGATGTTATCACGCTTAAACCATGCCAGTAATCAAGCGTTACCATCAATGAATACAATTTATTCTTAGCGTATAAATTGTTTTATATACAATTTATACACAACAGTTTTTATATTTAATTAATAAGTAAACGAATTGCAGTTTACAGATTATGTTTAAATGGTATAAAGGCTCAAAGATGTTTTAACCTCCTTCTTAACTGCTCGTAACTTTCGCGCATTATTCGCATAATTTCCGCATAACGGACAGGAATATGGTAAATTAGTACTGTGCCCTTTGCATACTTTGTCCGTCCGGCGCCTTCATTAACTACAAGCGAAATCGCAAGTATAATTACTTCGGTAAAGAACCTTAAGACAAAAAGAACTAAGGACAGAACGGAACAAGAGATTTACGTCAACTTTACACAATCACAAATTTCAACCCTCTGTTATATCTTGTTTCTACTGTAATAGTTTCTTAACGTCCACACATTTAATTGTTCTAAAGTTTTATATATTAAGGTTAAAACAAATTTTTAAATATAAAATTTCTTTCAACGTACTTTTAGAAATTTGAACATTCCACTAAATACGCGAATAAGTAATTTTCTTATAAGCTTAAAAATATTTGAGTGATTTCTTAATTCTTAAATTTTTAAATTACTCGACGTTATTGAATGTCTGACTTTTACACAATTACAAAATTTCAGCTCTTTGTTACATCTTTCTTATTTTGATAGCTTCTGAAGTTCAGATTGTTTTTTATTCTTATAAAGTTTTGAATTAAAATCCGCAAATCTTAAATTATTAATTTTTCTTTATTTTAAAAATTTGAGCATTCCATTAAACGCGCGAATAATTATTTTTCGCATAAGTTTGGAAATGTTTGAATGATTCCTCAATTCTTGAATCTTTCAATAATCGTCCTTGAATCTCTGATATTTTCCTCAAAAGAATCTTAGATACTGATTGGAGCATCTTTTTCTTTAATCCGCAGATTCCCGTATTTTAGATCTGAATTATTCATTTCGCGACGTTCTTGAATCTCTGATTCTTACACAATTACAAAATTTCAACTCTCTTATGTCTTTATTATAATAGCTTTTCAAGATCTTATTTTTCTAAAGTTTTAGATTACGATTTCAAATCTTTAAACATAAAATTCCCTTTAACATATTTTGAAAGTTTGAGCATTCCATTTAAACATGCGAATTATTTTTTTATAAGTACAGAAATGTGAACGATTCTTCAATTTTTAAGTAATCTTGAAATAATCGTCCTTGAATGTCTCTGACATTTTTCTTTATAGAAAAATCTTATAGATACTGATGCATCTTTTTCCTTAATCCGCAAATTTGCATATTTGATATTTGAATTATTCATTGAAATTTTCGCACTCTGAAATTTCACTCGAATATTCCGTATAGCAAAACTAATTACGTTCTGAATGGATCGCACGTCGTGCTCCTTCGCCTTTACAGCGGTACGATGATGTAAAGGAGCTCAGTAGTCGAACATTTTACACGCGGCTGCGCAAGACGCACTTTCGAGATAACATAATATCTACCCTCTTGCATGGGCCATGTCACTGGATGCGCGTAAACACGTATGCGTTTCTATACGTGTACGTGGTACATATCGCATGTTTTCTCTCTCAAGGAGACCAGAGGGAGGCGGATCGTAATGCCAGGCGTTAATTTGCGCTATGGCCTTAGCGGTGGACTTAGAACATCGTAATTCACGAAATACGGTTGACGATAAATATACCACAATTAAGCGTTGCGTATTATGCTGTTCCTATCGTCGGTCGTGTTCGAGTTTGTGCACATATAACGACGTAATATTACTTTTGATTAACCGGCTTCTTACTGGACTGCGGCGTCGCGAAATCAGGTCGCACTAACGCCCGCTTGCATCGGCCGGCTTGTGCATTAATATGAAGGGCATGTCACCTCAATTTCTTACTGCACGTGCCGCTGCTGCAAAACGATCGCACGGTTCTGAAGAATGCATCGCGTCATACATATTACAAACTAGTTTATTTGCTATTGTATTAAATTATGCACAACATCTGACCAACCCCCATCCGTTGCGCAACGAGAGAAGAGTCCCGAATATCATCCCTTTCGACTTTTGCGTAAGCCGGTGAAAATCTAGATTCTCTTATGTAAAAGATTAATAAAGAGAAAACTTTTTATACATCTTTTATATAAGACAGTGAAAATATCACGTCGATCAAATATAATGAGCGTATCGCCATGTCGATTATTAAATTGCACTGACTTCTGTAATATTACTTTTATATATATAATAAATTGTCTATATTTAAAAATTTGGCTCGTAGCCCTTAATGTTTATTTAAATTGTCTATTCATATTTTTTAACACCCTTAATTAAACTTTTCCAAGCAATCAAAATAACTCTAAGTTTTATTAATTGTTCAAAATAATCCTGCATATTCTGAACATATCTTTTATGACTTTTGTTGCAATATGGAAATGATTCAATTAATCAATATATCATCTTCCATCTCATCTTTTAAAATATATACATATATAGTAGATTTAAATAGTAGAAATTAATTACCGGCATGACAGAAAAGTGTTTGACATTTGTGACTATAGTTTATTGACATAAGTTTATTAAATACATTATTAAAATAATTATAGTTAAGAGCTCTAATTTCATAGTTATTACTGCTACATTTATAATTGTTTTTGATCTCAACTATACATTTTTTTACTATGGAATTATAAAATTTATAATTATTATCTCTTCACTCATTCGTGTTTATAATAATTATTCACTCATTTTTACACTAAGAAAAAAAAATTGCTGTTTCAAAAAATATTTGTTAATTCAAACAAATAACATGTTTTAAGTTACAATATTTTGTTAATCTAAATGTATAAATATTTGAACTAAATAATCATTATGAACAAAACGTATTTAGTCAAGTAAACAACTGTTTTTCTTAGTGTATTTATATTATAATAATTATTATTACTAACATTATAGCAATAATAACTATAAAAATGCTCTAATCATGATTATTTTATCTTGCAATTATAGTTGCAAATACCAAGTTTCCCCACTTTTCCCTCAGTATAGTTCACACACACTCTCCTTCTCTCAGTTATCTCTTTTTGTTTTTGATATATTTCTTATAAGATATAAGTCACAGGGATGAGCTATCGATAGGGAGAATAATAAAATATTCTTGAACAAAGATAATATAGGCCGCGCGGGTTTTCAGCGCAGAAGTTACGGATGAACTAGTTCTTCGCAGCTTCCCGAAATCAGGTCACCATGAGGATGGTTCCACGCCAAGGATGAACATATCGAAGTGATCAAATTGGTTGAACTCCATTTGCTCCGCCTTCAATTGAATTTGCAGGAGTTAAATGGCGAGAGCTATTTGAACTGTATTTACATATTTTAAACGTGTGACAATTCGAGATTCGAGAATCGAGTAACATTGAAAGAAACACGTTATCATTTATCGAACAGATTAAAAAGTGTCCAATTTAAATATTGGAATTACGTTATCGCAATATCGCTCGTTCTCCACTAAAAAAAAAAATGCAATTACCGAGTTTGTTATCGCGACGCGCGTCAAATTACGAGCTGTGTACAGATTCTTCGGGAAGTTTGCAGCAAATTTTTCCCCAAGTAGACATTCAGGCATGGTTTTTTTTACATAATCTTCTCATTCTCGATATTAAACGTCTAGTTGAACTAAACTTGCATCAGAAGCTTCGCTTTAAAGTGACGCGCGATTGAAGCTGCATGGGAAAAAGAGATTTTGTTATTTATTCGCGGCTTTGAGACAACCCTCGTTCGCCTGAATTGTAATTTTCCGTCAAGCGCAACGAGAAAAACCATCGACGCATTGACTTCGGAAACAACAGCGATTTGTCTTAGTTCAAATTCTACTGTCTGCGACTGAAAGGTTCGGCGCAAGATAGGTAAGTCTGGAGTATTCTACGTACTCGCGTCTACGGGACGTGACTCGTGCTCTTTCCGCCGCGGGGTTTATGCACCTTAGCCGTTGCAATGTACACGACTTACATCCGTGCGCTTTGGATGCATGCATTCTCTCTGTTTCTTTCTTCTTACCCTCC
>NW_017305683.1:3160979-3163672 GCF_001594115.1 Trachymyrmex septentrionalis
GCGGACTGCGAGGGCGGAGCGGAGTGAAGAAGACGAAGTCGGCCAAAAGGAGAGGGTGGTGGAAAGCACCGAAAAAGAGGGTAGAGCTGCTGTGCATGGTCTATGCCGGGGTGGATTCTGTGCTTGTGAAATAGTTACTAATGCTTATCGATCTCGGCCTCGGCTGTCCTTCTCCCACCAACCATCGTGTCTCCCTTTCGCATTCGCCATTTTTCTGTACGCTCGTCTATCTTTTTCCACTCCGTATGCATGCGGAGCAATGGAAAGAAAGGAAGAAAAGTAAGCAGAAGGAAAGTAAGAGAGATAAAGAGAGACAAGAAAGCGAGATCATCTTCTCTTCTCCTTCCCACTTTTTCAATTTTTCCTCCACGAGATATTGTATAGCTTCTTTTTTATTTTTATTCTTTACCTTATTTTGAGTGTGATTACGTTCACTTTAGAACATATAATCTGAGCGTACCGATTTTATTAGAAAACTTGTTTGCCTTGCTTAGAAAAGGAAAAAAAAAGTGGGAAAAAAGAGGAAATATCTCAAACTACCTGGATCTCATTTTTATTCTTCGTACTATTACATCTCGGAGGAATTTGTTGTAGGAATCAATGTCGAGTGCATCGGCTAAGATAGCTCCGGAAATCTGATATGCAAATCCGCCGTTACCCGATAACACAAGAGATATCCTGCGGTGATGCTACAAGCCGTATAATAATGATCGATGTCTAAGTAATTTATGGGCCGGGCTGAGCAGTTATACCAATCGCTCTTTCTGGCATATTTATGTGTTTCTTACAACGCTTCTCCTGATACTTAATATACTTACAATTAGTATTAATTCATTTTTTTTATAGTCATTTTAGTTCCTTGAAATTAATTAACGCCTTTCAATTAACCCAAATTAAATAGATCTTATACTGTGTAGTAACTGTGTTACAGATTTTGGCGTCAGCTCCGGAGGATTAACTCGCGATTTACCGCGAGTGCAGAAAACTGTGTACCCCTTATCTCTCGTGTCTGCCCGAACTAAGCGTATTGTGTTGAGCTAAAGGAAATTTTAAGCGCCGTCAGCTGTGAGGGATTATTCAATGATATCGAACGCACGTATTCTAACGAAGAACAAAACAGAGTTTGGAGATAGAGACACAATGTAGACAATTTCTACATGAAGTATTACATGTGATCTTGGCAAAGTGCATCTTTGAATGTACTTGGTTAAACAACATTGCAAACTTCGCATGATAATGTGAAAATACAATATCAGAATATTCATGAACTACAAGATATAACGTGGAAGTCATATGAAGGAAAGATGTGAATCTACGTATTACGATCAATTTTCTATTTTAATTATGAATTTTTGTTTACCAAAGACTCAAATTAAAGCTGAAATATTAGTTGATATTCGCAATTTTAATTTTATATGTCGTTTAGTTAGTCAATACGTGTAACGTTAATTATAAATATATCATCTATTAGAGTTTTATTATATAAAAAATTACCGATTGTTTGCCGACTCTCAACGCCTCTTTTAATTGTTAATTTGTCGTTGATGCTTATCTTAATTTTTTTATTATCCGTAATCTTGAAAATATGGCTTTCATACATGAAGGATGTCACATCTTAAATCATTACCAAAAATATAAAAATAGATTATCTTATTATTTCGAGTATTTAAAATTTACATAAGTCTTTAAATAGTTTCAAGAGCATAGCACTTTTCCTCTTTTTTTATTATCTTACCATCTATCCTTGTTTATAGTATATCCCTGCGTTTAATAGTACATAAGTTTATTTATTAAAATATCGAGTATTTAAATTGGCTGTGACATTAATGTAATGCATGTAGAACTGATTTGAAATCAACCTGACATAGTAAGATTTTGAATAAATAAACTTATTTAAGTTAAGGAAATAGGTTTGTCATTATTATTATAAGAAAACAGTCAGACATCGTCATTATTTCGTATCTGTTCTTCATATTTTGAACAATAATTTATAATAATGTGGATGTACATTTTATTTCATACCATATATATGGTGTACTTTCTTTAAATTTTCTTTTATTGTATAGTTTTAGTATGTCTTTTAGGATGTCTTCTTCCTACCCATTTTTGTTTTCTAAATGTATAAAAAAATATTTAAAGTATTGGAGTATTTATTTGGAATATGAAAATAACGTACCAATAAATAAACAAATAAAGCAAATATTGAACAGACCACAACATCGTGATTTATTTAAGATATGATACGTCAAAGATACTTGAGGCGTCGAGGCTTGCCACTCAGTGCAATTGACTCGCGATTTATAGATCTGGGATATTTAATCCCATCTACACTCATATTACGCGATTTTTGCGTTTAAAGAGCCCAAATAACTCCATCTATTGGCGTATATCGAATTATAGTGTCTGTCTATGATATTTGTGGTGATTAAAGGTGTCTTTTAAGAAATATCCCAGAAATCAAAATTAGAATGTTTCTCCATAATATATGTGATGCTTAAAAATATTTTTAATTAAGACATATATATCATGCAAACACATTGTAATTTTGATTTTTGGGATATTTGGTGGAAGCACACATATATTGTATTCACCTACAATTATTATTTTTAATATATATTTCTTTTCTTTTTTTAAATAGGTTTTTTTTATAATTGTTTTACTGCTTTTTATAAATTTTTGAAAATGTAATAATA